>NW_009918460.1:0-5227 GCF_000696875.1 Nestor notabilis
AAGTCTTGGCTGAAGCAACGCAGCAACAAGCTTCATGAGAAAAAAACTTTAAATTGTAACAAATGGTAAATTAATATTATATACTATTAATAATTTTATGATATTAGCTTAAGATTTCTTCAAATCTTTCAATTAATTCCTCTCTTACAAGTCAGTCATAACTGTTGCATCTTTTATGTCATATGACTGCGAAAATAGAAATAAACCCACATGCTTTAGGCCTGCTTTTAATACTAATACATTTAGACAAACATTACTTTGAATTTGCAACAAGCTAAGACCCTGGAAAATAGTCATTTATTATATCCTAATTGATCACTGATAACTCAATTTCAGTAATACGATTGCTTCTAGTATTTTAATAGTATAAACTCACTATTTCTTAATGCTGTTTTTTCAGTATTTTATTTCTCCTGCCTGGTAAGATACCTTCTCAGAATGCTCTCCAGTCCTCAGATCCAGATGTCCTCCTCCTGTTTTCTCAGGTCCAGGTAGCATATTTGACATGCATATTAGTTGTTGTTAGGTTTTTTTCCAGAGACACAGACATCTTCCATCCTACCTATTGGTTAGGCACTTCAGATTTAGTGCCAGATTAGGATGACTATTTGTTTCCCAGGTTGGAACTGATTTGCATTCAGTCCTCTCACAGTGTGAGCACAGAATGCTGTGTCTCTCTGTATCTGTAAACTGATTGATATCTGCGCCTGTAAAAACACCAGAATGTTTTTCTGAAAAGTGCCATTAGATTTCAATGTGCATCTTCAGGTAACTATGTACAAAAATGAAAATCAGTATTTAATTTATTAAAAGTTGTCTCATTGCGAGACAGAAATTTTGCTTAACATGAGCTGGGAAGAACACCAGAATAAACAATCTAGTTTCTTGCTAAAGCAAGATTAATTACTGGGTTTGAATCAAACACAGATGAAGCCACACAGCATCCACCCAATGTAAGTTCAATTTAGGTATCTTTTTAAAATGTTTTCTCAAGAAATTGCTAGTTTTAGCTCAAATAAATTACAGACTTTAATGGCAGTATTAATAAATAATAAACTATTTTTGGTAGTAAATTATAATATGAATAGAAGATAAGATTATCTTTTGTAATATAAACCACAGCTTAATCTAATTGACTGGTTATAGTCTCTTCACCTTCACTCAACTAGAGCCAAACTGGTCTCTTTTGAGTTTCTGTTCATATTCAAAGTAATCTTCCATAAAATGTTTAAAAAGGAAAAAAAAATCTAATTACATGCAACATCAGACTAAGACACTAGACTTCACCAATACACTGCCTTCGAAGGTATAGTGCACAGGTCTGAAGGCTGGCACGTGAGCCCTGCTGTAAATCTTTGGAGGGACAGTAAGACAAATGGCTGAGCAATTAACACCGGATTTTAATTTCACTTAATTTGAAGTAGTTTCCAACCCTTTTTCACTGAAATGGTAGTATTCAAATGCCTGACTCAGGAAAACATTAAACCTAACAGAAAAAAAAAAACAAACCAAAACCAAACCAAAAAAACCTCAAACCCCCAAAACACAACAAAAAAACCCAACCCATACAACCCCCCTAAACCAAACAAACAAAAACCCTTCAACCCCCCCCAAACATATCTCTCTCCCTTGAGTTACTCACTGGCATCCTCTGAAGTCTGTCAAGATCAAGGCTTTGGATTTCGTAACATAATATCTGTCTATAACTACTTTTCTAGTCAAAATGGTTTACCAGAGAAATTGCAGTCAAATGTTAATTTTTCTTTGCCTCATAAAGCTAGCAAGTAACACACCAGTAAAATAATCCAGCATGTTACACTATCTCCAAAAGGATGTTTCATGTTAAGAAAAGAGAACTTGCATTTGCATTAATTCATTCTCGAAGTGTGGGATTATGATTTTTAAAACAGCTCTATTGTTATTTATACTTGCATTATGATAACACTCAAGGGCTCTCAATACAACTGATTGTTCCAGATACAAAAATTGAGAAAAGGCTGCTATTCAGCCAGTATTTATTTTAGCCACGTAGAAGTTAAATGCCTAGATGGCCCATATCAACTAGACACTCATGGTGCATCTGAATTTATTCATCTTGAAGTTATGCATTTAGACTGAGATAATTATCTAGGCTTCCTCTCTAATTAATAGCAGGAGACAGGCACCTTAAGAGGATGATTCATCTCTTCTTGAGATTGGTATAATGAAATGTTGGAAGTGATGCTCACGATCTTTTTCCACAGACTAGAAAGAGAGCCTAAATATCTAGTTTAGACTGGATGTATACAAAAAGGAATAAAGTTACATGAAATAAATCCCACCTTGATGATGGGTTGGCTGTTTGTGCTCAGCATAAAACAAGAAGACAACTTTGTGTAATAAACAACCACTACATTATTTTTCAATTAGTATAATGTGCCCTAGCAAACTTACTGATGTAACAATTTCTTACTTTATGAATAATTCCACTGAAATCTGAGAACCAGGGACAAGCTTTCACGAGTTTTAGTCGCAAAATTTTGCTCTAAAGTATGTATATAAGTATTTTTCCTTTCCAGACTATATAGCAACCTGATGAATATTCTATCTTAAATATTTTATTAATTTTTTGCTCTCAAACAAAATATATTCGGTATAAATGTGATTATCACCAACAGTAAGGATTAATTAATAGGAATATTGGTAATTTTCTAAGTTAAGTCAGCTATATCCAACCCTGTATTTAGGTTACAATCTCAAGTCTGAGCTGACAAATAAATTTTATTTTCGATAGAGCTCTAACACAATAGAAATTACATTCGACACTATTACTCAAGCCAGACAATATTTCAAAGAGGACATTGTCAGAGATCACCAACCAACAGACTACAAGCTCAGCCTGACTGTGGTTCACTGCCCACTCCCTGCTGCCCTCTTGCCTAAGGGCTACACACACAAGGCAACTAAACCAGACTGTCACTGGCCAGCCATTGCTAGATCCTCTTACCTTCTTTCACCAGTTCCTTTTCACAGAAGAAAAAACACTTCAGCTACTGACATATGACAAGAAGTCTGTTAATTTGCATGGGCACTATCCAGCAATTCACATGGATAGCATACATTTTGATAGTGTCTCACTGGAATGAACCTACTCACATGCTCAAGTATTACACATTCATTCTCATCATGGGACAGTCCTGCCACACATAGGGTAGGAGAAGAAAGGGTAACAGCGTACTCATATGATACAGATAGATCATTCAATGGAAAAAATGGTACTGCAAACAGCCCTCTCATTTGTCCACAAGGACCTGTTAAATTTGTCCCACTGCAGAGACTGAGAATGGCTGTATAAGAATGGCTGTAAACTAATCAAGAGGAAATGGCAGTATCTGGGCTATTACTTATGTCCACCCTTTGTGCTCCTTCCCAGAAACACTATTATAAAGAACATGTATTAGTAAAAGCATAAGAAAAAAACCCACCGTCTCTCACGTTTATCAAAACAAAGTATCACAGTGCATCACTTTTTCATGGTGATGTACTGGATGCAGGTGTCAATGTGTTGGCAGCAGAGGGCTGCAGGGGAGGTATCTGGAGAATAGACACAGGGCTGTCCTGTGCTGACACTTAGTTCCAGCCACCTCTGCAATGCACTGCCTGGAAACACAGCTGAGCCCATCAGACAAGCTGACGACATCGGGGGAAAACGTATTTAAGAAAGACAAAAACCACTGTGGGGAAGGAACACAGAGGGAAGCGGGTGAAGTAGCAGAGATGGGACAGAGAGGAGTAGGAGGGAACAACAAGGTCAGGGCAGTAGGAGGTGATCCACACTGCTAAGCACTGATTTCATCCTCAGGAGCCACCCATTGCCTCACTGAAGAGACTGAGCACAACATGCAGCAACATTGTAATAGATGCCTGGAGTGAAGGTGTGGAGACTAGGAAGGTGGAAAAAAAGAATCTGAAGTTGAGCTTGAGAAGTGGGAGGAAAGGTGTTCTTCCAGCATGTTTAAATGTCTGTCCTTTTTTTGTTGTTTCCCAATACTCCAATAAGTAATTAAATATTTACACTACCTGGCAATACATTAATTCCCAGGTTGTTTTGCCCCTGACAGTACTTATTAAGGTATATTTCCCTGTCTTTATTTCAACCCTTGAGTCTTTTCACTCCTGTTCCTCCTATTTTCCTCTATTCTCCCTCATCTCACTTGGGAGCATGGGAAGGAAACAAGCAAGCAACTGTATGGGTGCTCGGCTGTTAGCCAGGGCCAACCCACCACATTTAAAATGGAAAGGGGATGAATGGATCCAACAGCAAATTGCTTTCATTGATTACCATTAACCAAAAGTTTCTTTGCTGTGATCCAATCCATCTAGATTCTAAAAGTCAACCTTTTACCAGGGAGAAAAATGGCAAAGCTTTTTAAGTAAAAAATAATTCAACTGAGATGAGCTGACTTACGGTGTTGCTGGTGTAAGCAGGAGGCTCACAAGACAAATAAACAGCTTCTCTTTCCTTCTAATTTACACAAGTAAGAGACATTTAAAATAAACAGGTGTAGCTGCTTACTGAAGACCAAGTTTCTTCTCTGAAGTTTCAAAACAATAGAAAATCTGGTTTATGTTACTTCTATCATGGAACTAGTATTTGGGGAACAGTATGTCCTTATCCTGCAAATAGTTGTGAACATGTCTCATGACAGATTGCTTGGAATTATTTTGATAAAAGTCTTTCTAGCAACCCCTTTCCTCCCCCCCAAAAAGAGATAGTTTTTTAGTTTGTTATGTTTTACATCTAAAAATTAAATTCGCCACCTTTAATTTTACATCTGGAAAAACAGCCCGTTTAGCATTCACAAGGTGAAACCAAATCAATTCTGTTGTTCTTTTGGGCTGGGAGGTACTTTTACTATGTTATTTCAAACAGGGTTAAAAGATTAATCCACATACCACCCATTTTTTTATGACCTAATGCAAAATTAGAGCAAAGAGAATAGAATTATCCAGTCATAATTTTTATTTTTCCCCAATTAACATGGTGGAAAAAACCTTCAGAAATGGGAGTAGGGGGGGATTAAAATGGTAAGTAATTTTCTAACCAGCATTAATGCAGAGATACTCCACTAGCATTATTCATTGTAAACACTATTAAATACAATTATTGGAAACAGATTTGAAAACAAAACACGAGGATCACAAAATTAGGAGGTCTTACAAATGTCGTGGTTTAAGCCCAGCCGGC
>NW_009918461.1:0-3979 GCF_000696875.1 Nestor notabilis
CGGCGCTTCCAGCAGGATGGGGCATGGCCGGCGGTGTGGCCTCTTGGCCCCTGGCAAAGCAGGGGACGAGGAAGGGAAGAGCTGCTTTGGCCCCATGCTAATTCTCATTTGGAATGGCCCCATTGCCCTGGGACTGTTGGCCTGACGTGGCATTGCTGCATGGGTCATACCCAGTGCAGGAAGGGTCCTGGGACAGAGCACCAGAGCACCAGTCCTGAGGATAGCATCCCATGGCCTTCGGTGTGCTGGGACATCACCAGCACAAGAGCCATATGAATATTCCCAGGTTGCCCTGCCACTGCTCCCACATGGACACATTTTGGATGAGCCTTGGGCCCACCCAGCCTCTTGCACACATGGCCACAGCACAGCAAACACCGCAGGAGGGGTCCGGCCTTACCTAGCTCCTGAAACACCACCCTTGCCTGTCCCCACCTGCTTGTCCTTCACGTTAAGCTGTTGTCTCCAAGAGGAAATGCCATTTAAAGGCAGGTATTTCAAAAGAAATGGGAGATCTCTGCTCTCCGCACAACACAGCACTTCACTTGTGCCCATTCCCAGCATAAAGCTGGGAGTCAGGTTTACATGGGGATAAAAAAAGAAAAAGGCAAAGCTTTTAAGGACAGATCTTCGCAAACCCAAACTAAAGCCCCATGAGGGCAAATCCTTTCTAATCCATGCTCTTCCTCAGAGGTGTAAGTGGAGTGGAAGGGTGGAGGGCGAGATTTAAATCTGGAAAACTGAGTTCCCTATCCCTTCGGTCTGGCAGAGGGCCCACTGATAGACTAAAAACAAGTCTGCAGAGAAGCCTGTGTGGGATAATCCAGCTCCGGCCCCTGAGGGGACGAGAACAATTAGGAATCCTCTCTCAAGCCTCCACTCAAAGATAGAAAAACAGTTTATAATTTGGTCCGGAGTTGTTGTTAGAAAGTTCTGAATCATCAGGATACACTAACAATTCCTGCGCAGTAATTACGAGGAGAATTCATTAGGCGGACTCAGAGATAAACTATTAACAGAAGCTTTCAAATCTCCCACCTGCCCGCCTGCGTGTGGGACCCAGGGGCTGCTCTATTTATACAGCGGCCATCAGTGAGGAACTGTCGCAGGGGGGAGCAGTGTGAGCATCCATGGCAAAATATGTTAAGTATTTTAAAGGAAAACGCAAGGATGGGTGTTTATTAGAAGCGTGCAGACCAAGTGCATGTTTCACCATTAACCTTTCCAGGCACAGTAGCCAGCCAGGGAGCTGTTTGCCTTTGCTGCTCTGGAACATGCCACAGTCCCAACCCAAAGCAACCACAGAGAAACCTTCCACATTGCTGGAAGCTGGCCTGTGGTGGCCTCTGAAAGCAATCTGAAAATGCCTTTTAGCTGAACCTGCCAGGCCCTTGTCCCATATTTACCCAGAGGGGACAGAAAGGATGAGGTTGCCCAGCCCCCATCTTCCTCCCTATCCCGCAGCTGCAGGTTGTTGCAAGGCAGGGGGATATTTGTGCACAACCCTGCTGAGCTGGCTGGTGGCGAGCTGCAGCTGAGAAGACGAAGCCAAGCAACAGCCCCTGACTGCGGGTGCCCCTTGGAGCCCATGGAAGCAGCTGTAGATGAACACCAGCAGGGCTGTGCGAGTGCCACCATGGAGAGGCAACAGCCCGTGCACCTCCCCATGCCTGCGCCCAGTCAAGGTTGCAGCATAGATTCTGCCAGTGCTGGTTTCTGCATCCTTTCTCCAGCTACCTCCAATCCAATTACCCCCAAACCACCCTAGCAAACCTGAAGCTGTGTGCCATTTTTGGCACACATTTGCCAGCTCCTGCGACAGCCATGCCTGGGATGGCTTCATCCACATGGGAACAAGCCCTGCTTGCAGCTGGAGGAATCTTGATTAAGCAGGGAGAGAAGTGGGGACTGGCTGCCAGGCAGATGCCCTAAACAAGAGGAACTTATCAGCTCTGTTTCCAAGACGAGACATGTGTCACCACCTCACAGAAATCCAGCCGCTGCTCGCTCCTCACTGGCATGCCTGTACAGAAGCATGACGGCTTCCCTCTCCCCACAGGATGCCGTAGAAATAGCCACTGAATAATGTGCAAAATGTCCTCTAGACAAGGCTTTGCTCAGGCTAAGGAAAGCATTGCATACAGAATGCTTCAGGGGAAGGCGCTGGACGGGAACGGGAGTGAGTGTGCAGCTGCACTCCCAGCCCTGTGTGTTTGTCAGTGGCCAGCCCCAGCGACAGCACCAGGAGGTCCCCAGCCCAGAAACACCAAGTGCCGTGGACACCAAGGAACTGCTCTACTGGCACACACGCAGCACAGCTCGACACAGCTAATTCCTCCTGTTTATTATGTAATAAAACGCTTTCCAGACCTGTTAAAATTTAATTGGTTTAATCTTAATTGTTCCATTTCTACGCTACATGCAAACACAGAGCCTGACCCTGCCACTCTCGTGTGAACCGTCCCGCAGGCTGCAGTGGGAGCAGGATGAATCCCGCTGACCTCAGCAGGATTACATGCATGAATCAGAGCTGCAGGCCTGGGCTTGGAGCTGAAATCCAGTGCCGGGCAGGCCGCCAGTGCAAGGCCCGGGGTCCACTTAGGCTCCACTTAAGCCGTATGGGATGCAAGTGGTACGTGGGCCTGGGGATGTGAGCGGTGAGCAAGCCTCATGCTGGGACTCTGCTGGAGGATAAATTTCAGCCTGGCTTCTTAACCTTGTGGATGCAAACACGCAACAATGGCTTCCGAAGCAAGGAGCAAAGGTGCTCCCAGAAAGGCTGTGGGTTTTGCTTTTGTAAGGGGGTGGTGTAAGTGTATCTGCAGCAGTGTCCTCCTTCTGCTGGACAGGGGACTTTCTCATCCCATGAGCAGTAAACGGTGATTTATGACAGCTTCTCCACCAGAGGAAGAGGTGTTTTGCTACCCTCTGCATGTCCACAGTTATGTTGTGCAGCAGGGTGGCTTTGTGAAACCTGGATATCCTTTGTGCACAAGAGACACCAAATAAAAGCAGGCAGGAGGGAGTCCTTGGCACTGACATTTCCTATCCTGCATTGCCTCAGATATAGTATGACCTTTACCTGCTCCTCCAAGTTGACTCTCACTGACCATAACGTGACAGCCTCAAGTTTGAGAGGTCCATCGGGCACTGAAACCAAGGGCAGCCTTCTCTTTGGTATCTAACCCTACTGAGCTCCCTTGCTGAAATGACCAGGACCCTTGAATGGGCAGCTCTGATCCCACAAAATGCTGAGCACTGAATGCTGCACACAGCTACTGGTACCCCCTAAATCAAGCTCCCACCTTGGAAATGTATACATTCCTCAGAGTGCTAAAAGTCTGGTTCTGACCCTCAGAAAACATGTTTCTCACTGAGGCTTTGTTTTAGGACATATTTCCAAGCCATACGCCCCTGCAAGAACTGTGAAGCAGAAGTAAATAAGCCAATGTCAGTGGTGCACGGAAATACTGAAGAATAGCAAATATCTGCAGTGGTGCATTTCTCAAGAAAATAGGCATTAGATGAGTGCATCTGGGCAAAGCCAAACCAGGGGGTTCTCAGGACCCTGAGGGGTGGAGGCAGGTGTCAACCAGCAGACCCGAGCAGGCTGGACAGTCTGGGCACTGCTCAGGCAAGGCTGGGACAGAGCAGCAGGAGATGAAGACAGCACGTTGCTGGACGAGCACGCAGCATCTGCTGCCTAGACCTGGCTCCACTGCCCGCAGAAGCCCTAGTTCTCCTGGGAAATAAAGACAACGTTTCCTTTCAAAAAGTTGTGAAAAGCAGTTATTCCCGGGCAGGCGGCGGGGCTGGAGTAAAACCTGTCCCTTACCACGGGGAATGCGCCAAGGCAGGCGCACCAGGGAGCAGAACCCGGAGCCCCCGAGAGCAAGTCCGCCGCTCACCGTGCAGGTCGAACATGGCCCGGGAGCGGGTGGAGCACCGGCAGGTGTCTGCGGTGTGCTAGGCCGGGCCG
>NW_009918462.1:0-10307 GCF_000696875.1 Nestor notabilis
AAAAAATAAAATAAATAATAGAAAAATTTTAAAAATGAAAATTAAAAAACCCTCGCTTCTACTTTCCATGCTAAACAGAAATGCAGTCATGATAATTTTAGATCAGTCCTCTTGTGATCCAGACTTGTTTGATGGATCAAATTAAAGGAAACCATAGACTAATTTGCTACACTGTCTCAGTCTAGAATTCAACCTGCAGAAAAACTCAGTTCATGACTGGGAATTTGCACCACCGTATCTCCACGGAGTTGTTAGTGATAGGAAAGCATATAATGAACAGAAACAAAAGCATATAATGAACAGAAGGGAAAGCACTGAGCTGATCCAACCCCTCAAGCAGGAGCAGCAGAGCACTAGTGGAGTTGAAGTTTCTAAAAGGCTATCTAAAAGGCTTACATAGTTCCTCACACAAAGTAATGTAAGGAGGCTTCTTTTTTTTTTTTTTTCGTTTTAACAGAATTTTACAAATGGAGAATGGAAGCAAAGAAAGCAGGCAATTCCCTAAGGATAACTGCCTTCACACAAGAGAAAATTAAACTCAGGTGCTCTTTCTACCTCTGTGCCACTTAAATAAATTACTTTATTGGACTTAAAGCCTGAGACTCTGCTACAGGATACCTAGGGTAGAGAAATTTATTTAACAAGGTTACCCTTGTCCCAAGCCAGGCCCTACAGCCACTGAAGTGTCCCTTCACTGATGTTTTATAATCCTTCCCTCTAAATATTTAAGAGTATTTAATTTAGATTGCAACACATATTTCTCAAGAATTCTGCTGTATACAGAAGGAAGAATTATTCCTAGTAACACAGTCCCAGAAGTTTAACCTTCCCAGGATAATTTTTACTAACTTACTAAATTTTGTGACTTTAAAAGGCAGTAACTTTCTTTCTGGATATTTAATAGGGCTACTTCTACCATTACAAGTACAAATAGCAAAAAAGCCCCAGGCAGACCGTTTGATCTCAGTTAATGCTATATCCCAGCCTGCATAGCAGTCAGGACCTAATGACTCAGAGAAAGATGGAAGTAACCTGCAAACATGTGTCTAGATATATGCTTCTAATTTCTAGTTAAGAAGTAACCCTGAAGCATAAAACTGCAGTATTTTTTACTATCTTTTCAGTCACTCTTTTATTCTGGATGGAGGAAGATACTTTTCCATTTGGTTGTAGCTGGTTAAGGGATCAAACTTGCTTATTTGGACTTGCAGATTACTGGATGAGAAGTGTGAACTGAAGGTGCATGGAGATAACAATTATGATCAGCTTCAGCATTTTCTTCTGTGGGGAATAGCTGAAATGCACCAGCACCACAGCTGGGCCTTGCTATAAGCAACCTGTGAGAGCAGTATAAGATCTGCTGGTAAATCTTGAAGCCACAGCTGATTTCTATTTAAAACTCCCACCAGTTTGGTTTACCAACTACCCAAACATTGCCACAGATGTACAGATTAAACACTTCCCACCCATTACTCAGGTGAACCTTCCCACCTCCCACATCACTGGGGTCAAAGATGACCTACATTTAAAAACATATAACAAGAAAAAAAAAATGTAAAGGGACTGAAGATAGGAAAGAACCAAGATTTCAGCAATTTCATCTGGAGAGTGGCCACAGACATGGCTGTGCTGGCACTCCTAATGGGTGATAAACTACTCCACAGAAAGGGCAGTCAGGGCAAGCAGAAATGTCTTAATCACAGAAAGCGTAATATGAAGCTATACTGTGAGTAAAGAGTGTTTTCAGTATGACAGTAAACAATAGCTAATCTTTAACACAGAACTAATGAAAGAGGCTTGTGTGTCTCAGTTACTAAGGTGATGAAAAGGAACTGTAGAAACAACTGTTTTCATCTTAACTTTAAGGACAGCAGTAAAAATTAAGGAATTAAGGAAATGTATCAGTCACCTGGAATGTTTGCCTCAAACACAGACTTGAACTACTAGAGGAATAGATAGATACTTAATTTTACACACAACTTTAAAGCATTGTTGCTGCTGGTAGCGACTCCATTTCTAGCTTTGGTTGAGTCAAAATATTTGCATGTAAAATTAAGAATAAACAGCTGCTTCCCCAGGACACAACAGTATTTCAAATTTCATCAATCTGCCAAATGCATACAGTTAAAGTTATTCAAACTCCAACTTGTTTGTATACTGGCACATTTCTGCCTCCACCTGAGCTGGTGGTCGGAAGAAATATGTTGCAGAGAATTCTTTTAATTTCAGACAGCTAACATTAGCTTCCAAACTGGCACAACATTTGAGAATGAGCAGACAAAACTTCAGAAGTTAATTTTAACATGCATTTAGTAGCATTCTCTCTTTGACATCAAATTCCACATGATTCCAATGTGATTTATAACCATTATGGAATTAAACCCACAGCAGAGGAATTCAGCTGGAGGCTTCTATGAACCTGAACCTATCTCAGCCTTGCAAGCCCTCAGCATTTCTGTTGTAGCACCAAAGCAGTAATTTGGCCAGCATGCAGCAAGCAGAAGCAGAATCAAGCTTGCACAGAAAAGCTGTGGCAATAATGCAGAGTACATCTGTCAGGGAGAATTGCCCTAAAAATACCAAAACATGCACTCCAGCTATGAGCTGCCAAAGCCACAGAAAGCTTTTGTATCTAACAGCCTAGAGTACTCAGGGTCTGAAGAACATAGCAGCAGTAGTTGTTAAAGGACATAATTTACACAAAACACAAAAGTTATTTTAATCTTCATTCGGACACATAAGATTGATTACTAGAGCCTCAAAGAATATAAAAACTCTACTTTTCCTGGCTTAACAGATCAAATTGTTTAAATCAAGGAGACTTTTTAAAGTATTCATCATGCTAACAAAGAATAGGTTGCCAGTATGTCCTTAGACTGAAAAAGAAAAAATTCATTAAGAAACCCAAATATTCCTACTGGCTTATCTAAAAATTAAATGAGATCCTCAAATGCAAAAGTCACTTAATTTTGTGCTTTATACAGTTGGATTGGATTAGAACATAGTAAGCATTGAAACATTTAGTACCTGTAAACATGGCATGGAAGTAGGGGCTGCAGGCGGCTAACACAACTCTATGCGCTGCAATTTCCATGTCTTCAGCTACTATCGTCACATCACACAGCAAGTTTTGACTATTTAGAAATATCAGAGAAGGCAATTTCACATAAGTGAACTACAACAGAAGAATATATAATATCACACACAACTTCTTTTCCCATGCCCTAAAAGAAGCAGGCAGACAGTGTTGATGAAGCATTGTTTTTAAATGAGTTACACAACCACATGGCTATTACTCATTTGGATTACAGATGGTGCTTGGGTACACAGAACTTTCTAAACATCAAACAACTGAATTGTGATTTTCTGCACAGAAGTTCTCTGCATTGAATAATCACAATTTGTTATCAGTGCAATTTATAAACCTTTCTCACTGGAAGTCTAGGCTTCTTTGAATAACTAGAATAGAAAAAAGAATTTGATATACACAAACTCTAAAAATTTGAGATAAGAAATAAGATTCTACAGATAACATAGAAGCCAAACTTCAAGTGTGCCTGTGTCACATTACACTAGAAGCTCGTGCCTACTTACCTGTTCAAAATCACTACTCTATCAACTCTGTATTTACTGTTTTCCAAGCATTTTTCATACACAGCCCATGTACACAAGAGCAATTATTTTTTCCACTCTGAGCAGTTTAGAATTTATTATGTTAACTTCATATCTTCCCTGACTTTTTATCTTCATTGCATCCTTTTGCATTCTTGTCCTTTGTAACTGTAATACATTTTTCCTCCCTATTGTGTTGCAATAAAGTAATATCTCATTTGTAATATCTGATTTATAATCATTCATAACACAGGTGTTCCCAATGCAGTTTACATCCACTGGGTATACCTCTTCTACTTAAAACCCGCCATACCATATACTCTCCATAATCCACTCTGGGGGGTGGGCATGGGATGGGAAATGGACAGACTACAGCACACCACCAGAAGGCTGCAACTCCCCAGCATCTAAATAGCCATAGTCACCGTTGTCTCTTATTTCCTTCTTATGCTAGCACTGTCCCCGTAAAAGTAGCATATATACCACAAAACTCACAGCCAATACAAAAATGGAAGAGGGGAAAATATGATTTAACAGAACATATTCCTTAAGGATGGAGCTAGAGCCATACATCAATACAGTAATCTCTGTTGTCAGTAATGTTGAAAAGATACATTTTTATTTTTCCTGAACATATTTTGCAGTTGGAGTACAACTACTGATAGTCTGCAACTACTACATAGAGTTGTAGCAAAGACTGGGGTGAGCAGCTGCATTTTGCTTTGTCAGAGTTAGACAAAACTGTTCAGATATTCACGTCAGTCCAAAGAAAACTCTGTGATTTCTCAGCCTCTGCAATCATCCAATTTCTTTGAGCACAGTCTCCAGAAAGCTGGCCTTGCAGAGGTCACACACCAACAATTTTCATGCCCACAAGTAACCTTTGCAGCTGCATTGCAATCCTGGCATTAGAATATTTTCACCCTTTCAGCTCTTAATCCCTACAGCAACTACCTAAGTTTAGCCTGCAATATGGTTATTATCAGAAAAGATGTATATTATACAGGCAATGACCATACCCAAATGAAACACACAATTCAGAGGAGCTTAGAAACAACCATTACATTTATTACACAGAAATTGAAACAGAAAGCTGCACATAAGAGGTCATCAGATACCCAGCTTTTTCAGACACCTGCACTTATCCTGACAGCAAGAACAAAAGGTTCTATGCTTAGCTGCACAGAAATACCAAAGATAACAGTGAAGCCAGAAGCAAAAGAACTACATCGATGAAACACTCCAGCTAATTAATTATGTTGTGCAGATACGGACATAGTAACTTAGATGCAGTCCAGATACATCTCTAGTCTGAAACTGCATTAGGTGAATGAACATGCTCTGTATTACTACAAAGCTGGCAAGCTAAATGAACTACTAAAGAAACAAGCTTATAAACTTAAACAGGTACTCTGCTCCAAGTATCTTGTAGCTTCCACAGCAACTCAGCACCTTCATTTCAAGAGAGCACACCTATTTATTTTAGAAAACCTTAAGTGATATTGTACTAACTTGCTTGTTTAGAGCAACTAAATGAACAGAGCCACAGGGGGTACACCATCTTGGTAAAGGAAATGAGAAAACGAGGAGGAGGGTGGAAAAAACTATGGATTTAAGAAAAATAACTGTTTACCAGCTTGCAGGTTATTCTTCATTGGTTTACCTACAGAAGGGTCATTACCAGCATCTTCAAAGGATTTTGTTAAAGCCTTGAGGATTTTAACAAATATAGGTAAGGTCAAATTCATTGTGATAAAAGTAAATTAGAATGAAGAGGAAAGACAGGCATCAGAGGGTAATTTCATCATATGTCAAGAATTAATTAGCTATCCTAACGATCTCTCTGACTCAGTATTGAGGTGATGGTGAGTAACAAAATGAGAAAAACTACCAAGGACAAAATTACTAAAATTTGTCAAAATTTGAAGGCACAGAAAAACCCTCTTTTGAGCTCACAGAAGCAGACAACTTGACAGCTGCGAAAAAGGTAATATAAACTCACAGACTTAAGCATTCCAAAACAAACATATTTTAGATGTTTAAACAGATGATTTCTTCACTAGTTAACTACTTTCTGGAGAGTACACCTCTGGCAAATACCTGCTTGTGCTGCAGTAAGGAAGAGAACTGAGAAACCACTTTAAAAATGTAGTCAATAAAATTGAAAATAGAATTTACTTTATTAGGTCTCCATTTAGAATAGTGAAGCCTAAAACATTTCAGTTTATTTCCATCAGATAAATGCAAATATTTAACATGTTGTTAATACTATCTAATTAGCACTTACTATTTTAAAAGCTGTACTCAGTTTAAACAGTAAACACTTCTGCATCAACTACTTCACTAAGAACTAGAGTTAAGGTTTGCATGGCACTGCTCCTGTTCCAACTTTAACTACTTATACATGTAAGACGAAATTGCTCAAATTGCTTCCACAGCAATTCAAATTTAAGTAACCATGGAAACTAAAATATATTCTGAAAATAATCCACAGCCTTCAACAATGCACTCTGCTGGAAGACCGTGTATCTTTTATACTCACAACATAATAAAATGTGGGTTAAGGTTTCTGACTTCCAAAACTGTTGTAAGATTCATTCTGGCAAAGTGTTTCTTCATCTAAACTCTTCCTTACCCTTAGGAAGTCATGGCTATTGGTTCTAGTCAGGCTCTACTGCACTCCTGAGACACTGAATCTGGTTACTGGGACCCTTGAAAAAGCCAAGGGCATAAGTAAGGTTAAGTAACAAGTGTCAGTCCTTTCAGCACAAGGTAACTAGGCTGATAACATACTAGACAAATAGTATCTGCTCTTACCCCATTAGCCTCAGACTATGGAAGTCTTTGAGCTGAATTTCAGTCACTTATATTCAGCATATGATTTTCTTCAATCTTCCAGTACAATACAAACTGTCACAGCCAGACAAATACATTGATCTGATCGCAGTATCTAAAGATTTACCCGTATGGAACAGTGAAGATCAAAGGCAGAGGCATACTTTAAGAGAATATCAGTTACTGTCTTTCTTTCAGGTGAAGCCTCTCCAGTTTTTAATCTTCTATGGGAAAAAACAAAGGACTATGGGATTTTCACAGCCTCCAGTACTGTCTATGCTGGAGAAGTGTTTTATTTATTTAATTTCTCAATTGTTGCTGTTAGTTATAAAGCTGAATTACTGTCAGTAATTGTTGTGAGTCCTAATTACCAGAGCTCAAAACTGAGCTCTAATTACCAGCTGTCACAGTTTTCAACACCATCTATCTCACCTACTCATATGTAGAAAAGAAATCAATATGGGCTCTAAGAGAACAGCATCAGCACCAGTCTCCCTGTTTTGCTGAAACTGATGGTAGTATCAGTCAAGGTCTTAAAAAACTTTATTGAGAAAAATTGTTTTCAATATTTGATTTGGGAATTCATCGATTTCTCCCAGGGAGCAAGCAAAGGATAACTAAGAAATCTGAAAGAGGGTAAATTTAGGTTAGATATTAGGAAAAAATTCTTCACTATGAGAGTGGTGAGACACTGGAACAGGTTGCCCCATTCCTGGAAGTGTTCAAGGCCAGGATGGTCAGGGCTTTGAGCAACCTGATCTAGCAGAAGGTGTCCCTACACACGGCAGGGGGGGTGGAACTAGATGATATTTACGGTCACTTCCAACCCAAGCCATTCTGTGAATCTATGAAAATGTACTGTTGGCTGTTTTACATTTGTTAGACTCTGACCTATGTCTTCAGACTACAAAATGTTAACATTTTCCAGTTAGCAGCCTACCACAAAAATCAGCAACAGGCACACAAAGAGCCTTTGGCTCACCTAGAGAGAGTCACTTTTCATCTGTCCAGGAGCAACTACAAGGCATGATCAGTAGCTGTAACTCCTTAAATACAACCTCAAAGTATTTTTCAAGTCTCACAAACTATGTTTTGATTAACTTAGGAGGGGCAAAAACATACTGCACACATTGACACTATCATCACATGACTATCATTCAGCTATCACTTCATTATATATGCAATCCATCTCATCAGCTACACTTCTGGAATTAAACGTTCTCAATAAACAAACTATTACTATTAACTTAACAAATGCAAATGAAAGTAAAAATGTTTTATGGACTCCAGGTAGATGAATGCAGTGAAGTAATACCTTCTTAATTCATTCATAACTTTAAAAGCTTTCTTCATGTGCCATGGATTTACTGTAATAGGACAGTGAATTTCAGTGTTATCATCTTTCAGATCCAACGGCTTCTGATGACAAAGCTTGGTACATCTGGGAAAAAAGAGAAAAAAAGAAGGAAGTTAACACTTCTGCTAATCTCCATTTCTGTCACTCATTTTCTCCACCTTCATCTGGGGGAGGAGGAAAAGGTTTGCATTTTAACTTATTCTTTACTCCAAGCAATTCTGGTTTCCCTATTAGAAATAGTATGGAGAAATAGGTAGAATTCCCAAGGAAGCAGTAAGTTGGAAAGAAACACTAGTGAGGTTGACAAAGGCACTCAGGGCTAACAGTAACCTCCAGTAAGGAAAACATGACGATGATGCCCTAGAATATGTCCAATAAGCCCTGAAGTGAAAGGAGAAGCAGAGGTTCAGGAAGTTCCAGCCTGGTGCCCACATACATCGATGGCAGAACACAGCATTCATCACCCCAGCCTCTCAATGCTTTCACCACCTGCAAGACAAAAGCTGCTCTGTACCTTTCCACTAGGACCTCCCTTACCAGTTCAGGCAGCTCCTAGCTCATTTCTGACAAGAAGACCACATGATGACTACTGTAATTGTCCAGGCTTTCCCTAGCAGCAGCATAAAACAGTTGAGTACGAGAAAAACTGGGTAGTTTTGCAGATCCGCTTGATGTCTTGAAAGGCAAGTGACCAATCTCTTAATTTTACTTACTCTCAAAAACCCACCCAAAATACCAAGGTTAAAACTAAGCAGTGTGAAAAATCATGAGCTCTACCTACAGTTATCACCTTGTATAAGAAATACTCAAGTTCTACAGACACTAACTCCTGTAGAAAAATTATTATGTGCACCCCTCCGTCTCTAGGACTGTCCAAACAGCAAATGGGTTTTCAATGCCCGCTTTTCTGTGTTTCCAATCACAAAGTTATTCTTACAAGGCAAAGCGCATTGTGGTACTTAGAGAAAAACATCAGTGACGTTTTCACTTACAGTATTGTAACTCTATTCCTGAACCTCTGAACTGGAAATAAGCAAACTCGCTGAAGCCACTTCATGACTTGGCAACTGATCAGAGTACATCAGAGATCTGATTCCAAATGAAAACTCAACCTTACTTGCTTTCGGTAAAAGTAGTCAAATTGAACATATGCATTGGCTCCCATAATTCCAGTCTCTCTTCTACCATACCTAAAACACTTTACTTGGGCATGCCTAAAGAAGATTAAAAGCAAAAGTCAACAACACATTAAGATTTTAATGTAGAACCCTGCGCAAAGTCGTTGGTTCTACTTTTCATGATTCCAAAACTAGCTACAAAGTTCTGGAGCAAAACAATGTGGAACTGCATCAGGCAACAAAGGAATAGAAAAAAGTCTCTGTAAAACACTAGCTAATGAAGTAAGGTCCAAACACAGAACTCAAGGTACCACCAACATACTATATTGCACTATGAAACTGCTATGATTTAAAGTTTCATGCTCAATTTTGAACATTATACAACTCATTACTGAAAGAGGACAAGTAAGAGCAATTTTGCATTGATCAGGGAAAAAAAAATTAAGTTACATGTTACAGAGCACATACACATGCTACTATATGGATGTTAAAAAGAACCCTAAACCCATGACCTATCTAGCAAACACCTTTAGACTGAATATTACTGTTCTAAATTATGTGACATATCTAGCTACTGGCATTCAAAAAAATTATACATTGAAATCAATAACTTCAGGAAACATTCAGAACTAAGACTAACTGTACGGAAGAGATCCAGCTTTTACTTATACCATGGACTTGTCAATTCCAAGATAAGAACACTTCTTCTGTGGCACCTTTTTACATCCCAGAGCACTGCACTGGATACTGATGTATACTATCTGCATATGTATACAGACCATATACACATCACATACATATATGCAAGAAAAAAAAAAAAAGTGGTCACAGTTGCCTGTAAATAGCTGTCAAGCAACCTGGATAGATGGAGAAGTTCCTACGAAGCATAAATTCATTTGCTGAAGTTTCATTAGTCGGTCACGAAGGATGACTTTGTTTAAGGTAATGAAGCCTACAAGACCATCAGTCAATACACCTTCTGTTTCAAGAACTGCTAGCCTGCCTTAAGTTACTGGAATCTCTCTTACCATTTCACCGGCTGGGACAAAGCTGTCTGCAGCTGGTTTGTTCTCAAGAACCTCACCCACAGCATACCTGAAAACTGCCTCCCGAAGGCACAGGATGAAGCTACGCTGAACTGTAGCATATAAAACACTGGATGGACCCAACTGAAGTGCAGCTATAAATACGTGGCTTGCCTAGCTCACTGCTACTAAAAAAGATGCTTAACTAAATAACCAGAAAACCGAGAGCGCGATGAACATGACTGCTGAGTCAAACAGGGAGTAATTTGGGACCACATATGGAGGAAGCAGAAGGAGTGAGGGGGAGGAGAGAGAAAAAAAGCAGCGCGTCCCCGCACGCTGGAAGCCGCCCGGGAAGGC
>NW_009918463.1:0-8890 GCF_000696875.1 Nestor notabilis
CTTCTTGCCCCTGCTGGGCCCTCATCTATTTCGCTGACCCGACGCAACCGGGCGGCCGTAGCCCCGGCCCGTGTTCCCGGAGCCCCCAGCCCTGGGGCTCTGTGCTGGGCGCTGCCCCTCAGCCTTGCAGGGGTGGGAAATAACCAGCCGGAGGGAGCTTCCCTGCGCGCTCCCGCTTTGCTGCGCTTGGTCCTGGAACCGGTGTCCGTGCATCTCCCGGCGCTGCTGCTGGTCAGCTTGTCAAGCGATCTGAAACAAGCCATACGAGCTTAGCTGCTGATGTTTTTAACCCCCCATGCTTCGTAGTGATACAAATACGAACTATTCTTTTACTCTGATACACTTCTACTTGGTTGCGATTTGCACTGTTATAGCTCATCCTAAGAATTGCTTTAAAGAAGTTTTTGACTCAGCTTAGCAAGGCTGGAAAGAGGGATCTTGGACCTCCATAGCACTGTTGAACGTTTCTCTGTGTTACTTCTACGTCTGATCGGTTTGGTGCTTGTTTTGTTCGTTTTCAGAAGGAAAAGTTTTAAACAGGTTCACAGTACGGTTATCTGGGTGGGTCTGGAAGCCAACTATGATTGCATCTATTCAAAATCTCAGTGAAGCTTTTTTTACCCATTAAATACTGAGAGTCTCACAAAGGGTAGCAAGTGAGCACTTAATCGATTGCTTAACCTCTAGAAATCAGCCGCTTAGCTACTGAGAACTAAAGGAAGGAAGATACTCTGCCTGACTGTTCCTGACCTGATCTCGTCTTCATTTGAATCAGTTCTTCCTGTTTACCTGACCGAGGCTGTGTGTTGCTTGCAGCTTTTTCTTTATCCTGCAGTCATCTCTGACTGTATCACAGGGGATTTTTCCAGGGAAGACAGGTACTATGAAACTGGGGTACTTCTCTTTACAAAGCCTTTTATATTTAATTAAAAAAAAAAAAAAGGCAAATAAGAGTCCTACCTGATCAGGATGTGCTTTCCAGCAGCCCAAGGTACCAGGAGATCCATGGAAGCAAGTCCAAAGGGTGCACACAGAACTTGATTTAATGTCTTCCACCTGTGTACTTGAGCCTCCTCAGCCACAGTAGGGTCAGTGTTGATAACACTTCCAACTGTCTCTTGGCTAGAAACCAAACTGCAAAGAAATAATCAGGAAATACGTTTTTTGTTTTATAGCCTGTTCCCAGGCTAGGTGCAAAACAAACTATTCCCATATGTGGTGTTTTGGGAATTATCCAATCCTAGTGACAAATCCAACGCTAGCAGTATTTTAGGACACGCAGTGCTCATGAGGTGATGGACACAACAAAAAGATAGGCTCACAAATCGTGTAGCAAACTGGGAAGGAAGAAGGTGATTAGTGGTCTCCCTTTCTGTCACCAATATCTTACGTTGGAACTTGGGCTGGGTACTGCCTAGGTTAAGTATCACTGGTATGTGAACTCTGTCATCTTTGACCTGAGCAGAGTGATGGCAGTGTATGGTTCCCATTAGCAAGCCTAGTTTGAAAGTTCTCCCTGTGCTAAGAGTCACAGGCAGCCTGCAAAACGAGTTGGAAGTGGTTTGTGCATATGTCAATATATAAGCAAATTTATTTTGTAATTGTTCATTAGTGAACTGAAATTCTGAAGACTTTTTCTGGGGGGAATTCTGCTGACCAAGGTTTTCTTTTCTGCCATTAGACTTCCGCCTGGCTCTTATTCAGCTTCAAGTATCTGCTGTTAAATCAGAGAACCTGCAGCGAGCCTGTGGGCTGGTGAGAGAAGCATCAGCTAAAGGAGCTAAAGTTGTAGCTCTTCCTGTGAGTACAGATCATGGTCTACATAGTACCTACACCTCAAACCCTTGGAAGCCTCTGTCTAGTGTTACTAATGCATTACATATTCCTGTTTCTCTCTGGATAGCTTAGATGCTGTATGAGGCTCCAAAATAGGAAGAACAAAAAAGAACAGGGGTTTTGTCTAGAGGCATACTTAAGAGGGAGGGAAAGAAGAAGAAGAAAGTACTGTCTTTGGTGTTTGGTTTTTTTTTGTGGTACAAGAGTCTGGTTCAGTTTTTGCTGGTGACTTCTGAATTCTCCAGAGTGACACTGTGGTTTGAATCTTTGCAGAAGCCTTCCATGCTACAAGTATAGGAAAAGGCGATTTTCAGCTAAAGTATGTTGGCATGAAGATGAAAGAGAACAGGTATACAGTGACTTTTTTGCCATAATTGTTCCAGATTAGATAAGACATGAGAAACACCATAGACTTAAGACATTCCTAGCAGGTAATTTGTGGGCTGAATTATGATTAAAAAACATTTCTTTCGTGACTTCCTTGCGTGGAAACATAGAGAGTCACTTAAAATTACTGATAATTTCTGATTTACTTTTTGGACTTCCATTAGGACTACCTTGCTGAGTTTTCACACAGATGAGGCTGCTGGCAGGGAGGCAAACTTGCCAGTGCAGCTTGGAGCTTTTTCCTCTCTTCCTGGGGGTACATGTGTTAACCTGTGCCCTGCAGCATGTGAGTCAGAAGTGCAAAGTTCTTCTCTGGGTGAAATTTTAGTCTGAATGTTTTACACTCAGAATGTTTTCCCTCCTGCTGTCACAGGCAGGACAAACCTACCCAGTTCCTCTGTGCTAACTCAGGTCTTGTGTTGCAAATGTAACCTTTGATTATTCTCACTCTGCCAGAATAACCAAAGAGATTATCTATTATTTGCTAGTTTCATCATGTGTACAAACATTGAGTTTTCCAGACCTATTTAGTCAAGATAGTCACTTTGCCAATGATAATGTATGCTTTTAGAGTAAAACCTGTAAAACAAGGACAACCTTTTTCACAGACTTTTGGGAGGTAAATTTTGTAGTGGCATTAGGATGTGGGCATGAAATACTCTCTTCCCTTCACTTTTTTTTTAAAGTCATACGACAGAAAGAAGTAACTTGCACTGACAATATGATCTACACTTCTGCAGAGGCATGTGGCAGTTCTGCTGTGACATGTTAGCCTTGATGTGTTCAACTTTTTTTTTCCCCCCCCTCATTTCTGAAGCAGGAAAAATGCATGAGAGAAAAATGAGAGAAAAACAGTTTGTAATGTTTATGAATAGAGAAATAAAAGAATCCATTTGAGTCTAGAAACTGATAGAAAGCAATCCAAAGATCAGTCCCTGTATTCTTACCACTTTGGAGAGCACAGAACTAGGTGATCTGTGCAGACACCTTACAATTTTGTTCCAGCACCAACTTAGGAGCAACCTTATGCACTGCTGCTACAAGCTTGCACAGAGCTTTGCCTGTCCTCCTGAGTGAGTGGTTTCAGCACCACCCACACTGGCATTGCAAGAGGCTAGATGAAGGTGGAAGCAGCTGGCATTGCTTTCATTTCCTTGGAGTTCAGTCCTACTTTCAAAAGACTGGGAAGCTGATTTGACAGACTGCCGAGACTTCCCTTCCTGCCTCTTCTATCTACAGGTTCTGCTGTGGGTTAGCTGGCACCTAGCTGGCCTAGTATTGGTATATGGGGCAAAAACATCCATCCAATTTTGGTTCATTTATTCCAGCTCAGTAGAATCTACTACAGTTGTTAGGAAGTTTGCTTGAGTGGTTAAGGCATAAATTTTTATTGTACTATTTACAGCTCGCTCTTTTTTTTTTTTTTTTAGGGGGAGGGTTGTGGTGTGTGATGTGTTTTGTTACTACTCCCAGGGTGCAGAGGTAACAGTTGAGGCAGATGCTTGGGCTGGGAATCACCTGCCGAAGCGTAGGTGCTAGTACTGTTTGATAGGCTATCTGTGGCCTTCAGCTGTACTCCCTCGGGACAAAAGAAGTGTTGAGGGGTCTCACATCCTTGCAGAGCTGGCAAATACAGTTCAGAGTAAAAGTTCTGGATATCTTGGGCATCTCAAATACCTCTTGCCACCTAGTTCAGGCATCTAAACTGCTCTGTTAATCTTACTGTCTAAAGATTATGTGCCTGGCTCTGAGGGATAGCAGATCTTTAACTAGAGCCTATGGCAGAAGACACTGTTCAGTTGTGAGGAAATGGTGTTTGAAAGATAATATTTTTTTTTAGGAAAAGAGTAAGTGATTTTGAGAAATGCATGCTTTTGCAAAAAAGTCCTTTTAAAAATGAAGACATCATGGGCTGCAGATGAGCACGAGCACCTCACAGTTTTGAGAGATTTATTTAGCTTGTAACTTGTCAAATAAGCTAGGTGGAACTCAGCTCATTGTTCTGATGAGAACATCCCTTGTGATCTTGCTAAGTCTAGACTGATAAATGTGCTAGTCTTGTTACTTGCAGCTTGCACAGTGCTCCTAGCTCACATTCTGTTTGGCATGCATTCACACCAACACACCCACTGCACATTTTTAGAGGTCTCTCTGGCCTCCTGAGATACTTCCTGGTTTTTGCTTATTGAACTCCTGTAAACTAAACTCCTGTAACTAAAAATTGAATGAGAATACTGATAAAGAAGAGTTGAAAAGGTCAAGTACATCTCTTTGCAGTGGTGTTACTCGATTTTTAGATTTTAACTGGGTTTTTTGTTTTGTTTTTTTCACCCCTAATTCCAGGAATGCTTTAATTCTCCCTATGGAACCCAATACTTTAAGGAGTATGCAGAGAAGATCCCTGGAGAATCAACACAAAAGCTCTCAGAAGTTGCAAAGGAGTGCAGCATATATCTTGTTGGAGGTAGTTTACTTTTGGTAACCCATCTCATTAAGGGGAAAAATGGGCCATGTCTGTTAATGGCACTGGATCATAATTCCGTATAATACATTGGGTAGAATCTTTGTTCTCATCTTTATAAAGGATCCATTCCAGAAGAGGATGGTGGAAAACTGTATAATACATGTACTGTCTTTGGGCCTGATGGTGCAATGTTGGCAAAGCACAGGAAGGTAAGATGGTAGAATATTGTCATTAAAAAGTTTTGCAGCAGTGTTGCACAGATTACTTCATCTGTGCCTAAAGGTGATGGGCAGTAGAATCTTGCATTAATAATAAGCTGTCAGTAAAAACTGCATGTGGTTTTTATTTGTGACATGTAAACACCCCTTCCAAAGGGAGTCATAAACTTGTTCTGGGTAAGGATAACAAAATGCAGAAAGCATAATTGGTTTTTCCCAGATGCTAGAAAAACTGGGTTGTTTGGGGTTTTTTTTGGGGGGGTGAGGAGGGTTGGTTTAGTGGTTTTTTTTTTCTCACCAAATAACTTCAGACATGTATATTTCTGTAAAGAAAAAAAACTGCTTTAAATCATCTTTAGGAGATCTCACAATCTTAAGCAATGTTTAGTTATGATCCTGAGAAAAGAGTAGTCTGGATAATGGTAACTAGAAAACATATGCCCAATAGAAAGAGACTGAAATACTAAGCACAGAAATTGTTATTAATCCTACTATAATTACAGGTTCATTTGTTTGACATTAATGTTCCTGGGAAAATACAGTTCAAAGAGTCTGAAACACTGAGTCCAGGGAATAGTTTCTCCATGTTTGATACTCGTAAGTATAAGACAAGCCCTTTCTGTAAGGAATTCTACCACAGAAACATTACAGCCATTCTGGAGTTTTCTTCCGCTTCCACTCCCATCAGTGGATTTTTAGACTAACAGGTTTATGTTAGGCATTTGAAAACCATGTCAAACACAGTTTAAGGCTGGTCCAGGTGTGTGGGTCACTTCTGAAATGGGTGTTTGTTGGATCAAGTGATTGCTAAAGGTCAGAGGAATAGGAAGGGTTGAAGCATAAATCATGGCACTTCCCATAATAAATAATGGTCCTATTGACTTGTTAAAGATAAGTTACTCTATTTTTTTTTAATGGCAGTTACATCTTTAAAATGGTTCCTATAGAACATGCCTTGGAAAAGACTATACGTAGCAAATGGTTACACTGGCGCATTGTTTCTTGTGAGGATGATATAATAATGGAGACTATTAACTGTAAATCCCATTCCAGCATTCTTGAATCAACTACATTCGTTAGTCCATGAAAAGCAGTGAGTGCTTTCTTTTCTTGAGAAGAAAACAACTGGAAAACCTGCAGCTAAATCAGAGAGGAATGTATTACACAAAGACCTGAACTAACATGGTTTTGTGAAAATGGCTGTTTTTAAAGGATAGATTGCTTCTCACAGTTTGCCTCTCATCATGAAGCATGAAGTCTCCCCCACAAATAGCCAATGCTTGTTACAGATAAGGATACACATTTAAATATAGCTCCTCTTGTTACAGTAAGACATGTAAAATAACAGCTGGCAGGGAGTGTTGATTGCTTTCGTGTGCTTGTTATAGTGATATGACTGTTGTCTCTTTTATTTTGAGAACAGCATACTGTAAAGTGGGCCTGGGCATCTGCTATGATATCAGATTTGCTGAGATGGCTCAAATCTACGGACAGAAAGGTGAGGCTGGGTCACCTAATGGAGCATGGTTAGCCATGAGGCCTGAACTGTGCAGGGCCATTTCAGGGCGGTACATTCTGGGCAGTGTGTGTGATCACGCACTCATCCTCACCCAGTAACACAAAATGTTTCTTGTGGATGAGAGTTTGTTATCGAAGTAAGTGTCTGTTCTTGAATAAATTAACAATCATTTCCTGATACACATTTGCCAATGAAGTGATGGAGATGGGTATATCCCTACCTTGAGTAATGTATCACAGGGCTTTGTTGACATAAGTAATCACCCGTGTTACACAGAGACAGGCTCTGTTTGATTCCATTTTGGGAAGAGGTTGGGAGGTGCTGTAAAAATCCTCACCTTGAGTCTCAATCTGTAGTACCAGTCTAGGGTACATCATCTTCCCCTTAATCATGGTTGGGTTCTAACTTTCTTTTAACAAAGGTTGCCAGCTGCTGATCTATCCAGGAGCTTTTAACCTGACAACAGGACCAGCCCATTGGGAACTGCTACAAAGGGGGCGGTAAGAACAAGTAACAGCTTATCCTCCTGTTCCAGGGGGAGGCTTTAGCACACAGAACCCAACTGTTCTTGTGTTCCAAATCACACTATGCACCAGGAGCAGTGCTGCAGGGGCCACTCTGCTGTCAGAGCTGTGCCATTCCTCAAGCCTTGCATGGGACACCAAAACGATTTTGCTGTCAAGGAGAAACGCAGTATATGCTTATCTTTCACTCCTATCAGCCCCTCTGTAGTTACACCCTTTCAGGGACCTCTTCCCCATGGCTCTGTAAGCACCCCTCACACACAAATTCTAGACAGAAGAGCTGATAACAGTTGGATAACTGCTCTAACTACAGATGGAAATAGACCGCGAGATTCCTGAATGCAGTATTATTTATTCATTTGGTCAGCTTCAATCAACTTTGTTACATGTAATTCATTCTACCCGCTTAACACTGGAGCAGGTGCTAGAGTCTTCTGCTTTCTCTGACCTTTATATCAATTACAATATTGGCTACTCCTTAGGAGGACATACAGCTTGTCCTTCAGAGTGAATTCTTTCTCTTCTGCTTAATAAATCGGTGGTATTAAAAAAAAAAATTACTTTTTTCCCCCATTTTCGTGTGAACACAGAGCTGTTGATAATCAAGTCTACGTAGCTGCCGTATCTCCTGCTAGAGATGAAAAAGCATCCTATGTTGCCTGGGGACACAGCACTGTAGTAAATCCATGGTGAGTTCAGAAAACAAAACAAAACCCACCTTTTCATGTTTAAAAAACTAAGTTTAACCTGGCCATAACATTTCAGTCCCACATTTCCAACTACTCTTAAAAATGTCATAAGTTCTTGGTAAGAAGTACCTAAGACTTAAGCCTGCATTTTCAAAAGCACCCTTTAGAACTGTCTGAAAAATGCAAAGGAAACCAAAACTAGTTTAACAGTATGTATTTTTCTGGTAGCAGGAAAGCTACTTAATACTAGCATTTAGCATTAGTTAAGCTGCTGACCTTTTCAACTTGTACCTGAAGTTCAGTCCATTACGTACTATGCATTATGGTAATTCTGTGCAGAACTGAACCATCTTAAACAGCTTATACAAAACTATGCCATTTCCTCCAAGAACAACACTGCTTTGACATAAAAAAGAACAAGAAGAATGCCTTCAGCTAGGCAAGAAACATATACTGACTTAAGCAGAAGTCACACAGGTGTGCAGGAGGTAAAAGCAACCAAATCTTCAAGCAGTTATTTTTCTTTCAAAGCAAGCCACTTATGATTTAGTCTCTTCCAGAGGATTGCAAAGGAAGAAAAGCTTTATCCGTGTCTTGAGCTTTTAACTTTGTATGATGAAAGCAGTCACAGAACACAAATAATGTTCAGTAGCTCATGCAGAGTAAAAGTATGCTCCTGTTAAAAGCCAGCAGGATCTGAAAGGAGAAGGGGTTAGTTTTTGCTGTATGTGGTTGTTCATGGTGAAGTTGTTTCTTGCCACTTGAGGTATATTGCATGCTGACATGCACAGGGTCTTATAGTTGCTTTTACCATGATTCTTGATGTCTGGAAACATCCTTGTGTTAAGTAAAATATGCATGTGTCACATTATATGTGCCACATATAAAGCCTGGAAGCCATTTCTGTCATGCCAGACTTACAAATTATGATGCTATTTCTAGGACAGCCCTGTCTTTACAGCTGTAGACATCAAGGGTAGGAACTCCCTTTGGTACAAACAGTACCAACTGGACCGATGCCTTGAGACCTCTTTTAATGCTCTCAACAAATGTGCTTCATTTTGCAGGGGTGAAGTCATAGCCAAAGCTGGGGCTGAGGAAACAGTTATATACACAGATATAGGTAAGGAAGGGTTTGGGGTTTATTCTTTTTTTATTTCCCCACTTTTTTTCTTGAGCACAGGTCATGAGACTAAGGAGAGACAGTTTTGTAAGTCTGCAGGTCCACATGGAAACCAGTAACGAGTGGTGTC
>NW_009918464.1:0-11981 GCF_000696875.1 Nestor notabilis
CGTTGTCTCCGTGAGGGTCCCCGGCACAGAATGCACCTTTTGACCTTCCCCTGAAAGGAAGCCAGACTTCCGAGACCTTCCCTCCGGTCCTCCCCACGGCTGCCGGGGAAAGGCGATACCTGTCTGCGCTGGAGGGGAGTTCAGCCACAGTTCAGGTCCTACAGGAGAGCAGGGAACGTCTCTGAGGGGTTAAAGTCCTGGTTAGCTAGGGTGATGTCCAGGCAGGGAGTCAGCATCCTGCCTGCTTATCCCATCCCACCTTCCTGTCAAGGAGATCTGCATCCTTTCTTTCCCAGCAGTATACACTAAAGGCTTTTGATCTTCAAAGTTTAAAATTTGATAGTCAGGAACACAGGCAATGCCTGTCTATCTATATGGTGCTGCCCTCCAAGAGAATAACCACTGTTGTCTGAAGCATCCACATAATCATTTAAAGTTGTCCGGTCCTGTAACTACTGTCAGTAGGCAAATAGTCTGTGTTGCTGTTCATCCTTACCACCCGTCCAGAGGTGCCTTTGAAGCTGTAAGCAGGCTGTCAGGCCACACTGGCATCCCTACATTGTCCAATAGTCTTGGGTTTTCAGATGTCCTTTGAGAATGCTAATTAACCTCGATATCAAAGTGTTTTCTCTGCCGAACCTGAAAATAGCTTCCTGCATGCCTGTTAAAGGGACATGGTTTCATTTCTTCTGAATCTCCTTTTTCAGTTATCCTGATCCTATAATCAACTGTCACATTCAAGAAGTACAGTGAAAACACCAGGGTCACCAAGTTAAACATTAAATGACTAGACTCTTTATGTTTTACGCTCAAGAGAAAGCAGACTGGTACTTAATCCTCTTCCCAGTTAGAGCTTTGTAGTCTTTCTTCCACTTCCTGATAGCAGCATGCCTGATGCACCCAGCTGGCAGATGCTGTGATCTGCAGAGCTGGCTGAATGGCAGGGATAGATGGACAGGTGTCAGCAGCCTCCACCACAGCCACACCATCCATCAGCAAACAAGGTCCAATGCTCAAAGGAACCCACCAAATGACAGGTATCAGACCACAGCTTTACTACACCATCTCTTATTTGTGTCATGCTTTGCACATTGAAGTAAGCTTTCATGCTTAATTCTATGCACCAATAAAACTAGAAAAGCAGTTCTTTCTCCTGTCTCCAGCATTACAGCAGTGTGTCCAATTAGTATATCCCAGTGATACCCACCCCCAAGACACAGACCTTGCTCTCAGTTCCTGAGCCTGTCAGGAACAGCTCTAGCACAAGGAGCAGCCACCACAGGTCAGGATACCTCTGAGCAGCCTAGATCCAGCATTGAGGAACTTCTCAGGGGTTTCAGGAGTGGAATTCAGTTATGCTTCCCAAAATAAGTTTGGGAACGGAGTTTTGTGAGACAATGCATTCTTAATTATGCAAGATGCATCCTGAGCATGAAAAGCCAGATCCATGTTACAGAAGTAGCCTTACCTTCCCAGATGTCATACTTCTTATAGAATGGTTTGGGTTGGGACTTTAAAGTTCATCTAGTTGCAGCCTCCCTGCCATAGACAGGAACATCTCTTACTATACCAGGTTGCTCAAAACTCCATCCAGCCTGGCCTTGTATACTTACAGGGATGGGACCATCCACAGCTTCTCTGGGAAACCTGTTCCAGAGCCTCACCACTCTCACAGTAAAGAATTTTTTCCTAATAAATAATTTCTCTTGTCCACAAACATGGAGGAATTTAAACTGTAAGCTAGTAAGGCTCACTGACTCTAGTCCCTCACTGGTATAGCACATTTAGGGGATCAGACCAACAGGTTTGGAGTTTCCAAATGGCCTCCTGCCCATTCTCCAGAATCACGCAGTAGTACATAGCTAGACTGGAGTCATGCAGTGCCATTTCAGACTTGACTGGATTTTTACAAGACCCTTGTTATCAAATTGCAGTTTGATATATGCATTCACTCAGTCTGTGATGGAAGTTACCCAGATTACTATGCCTCTTATGCTCAGCATCATCGTTCTCATAGCAAGTTCAGGCAAACCAACATTTGAAAGCTAACAGAGGCATGGATTAAAAAGCCCCTGGCTCTTTTGATTATAAGCAGTTACAGAACACTTTACTATGCTGTACTTTCCTTCTAACAGCATAATTATTTTTAATTTATGGCCAGCAAAAGAAACTGTGCATGACAGCAGAAATACAGCCTGTACTTAGAAGTGGCAGTAAAAAACGCATTAGAAGAAATAGATACAGGACCCCACTAGTTGAGCAATGTCACACTTTTCCAGCAATAGCTCATACAGCCTGCCATGCGTAATAAAAAACAGCAAGGTCACCTGCATGATTAATCTAGCACTGCAGAGAAAGTGATGGAAGCAGCAAAAAAACCCCAGATAACAACATACCTAGCTCAGATATTGGTTAAAACCCAAGAGCTGAAGTCCCTTGTTATTTTGGATAGAAGCTCTTGTTGCACAATTTACTGAAAAAGGCAAGATTGATAAAGAGTACATGTGCTATGCCTTTGGGAAGAACCTAATGGGTTTTGACACCATCCAGCACACCTCCAAGAAGACATTGCCACCCGAGCATTATTAAATACGCCATAAGGACTTACACTTTAGATAAAGCTTTAATAGTACTTTTTTTTTGTTTGCTTTAACAAATAGCATTTTTCTTGTGACAATACAGATGGTGGCAGAAGCACTTCAGATACTTGTATTCTTTTACTTAAAACAGACAAGAGAAAGAATGTATTTCACTTAACACTCCTAATATTCCCAAAATAGTCTTTAAAATTGCAATAAGGAAAGATAAAGAAGAAGTAAACCCCCCCACTTACATAAAGAAGTTTCTTACCTCAGGTCTGCAAAATCTCTTGTAAATCCAGATTACCAATCTGTTTAGGTTTTACTCAGGATAAGGCAAACTACTCTCAACATAGATGAAAACCTTCAACTCCCAACTTTCCTCATCTTCCCTGTGCATCAGAGGACCCTTTTCTCAGCTGGGCATTATCAGGGTGCGATAAACCACTCCCTTGTCTTTAGTCTGCTAGCAATTTTCCTGACACCCGTGGATCAGCTAAAAGTTTTTATGTTTTATTTCTTAGTGTTTGATCTTCTGGCTCTGTTAGCCCAAGCGTGATTTAAGAGACCATAACACATTAGGCAACTGGTGACAGTGCTGTGCATTTTAAAGAAAATTGCTGTGATGGAAGCATACTGCTAAGTATAATGATACTTGTGATATCAAAGGAATAATAGTGGATTAAGTACTGCAAGACCAGCTGCTATATTTCTTTATTAATTTGATTGAGCTGATGAGATGTTTTTGCTTGTGGAGAAAAGCTTTGCATTAAAAAGGCTATACCTTTCTCTTAGTTCTCTCATCTACTGGAACACAAGAAGTCTGATTTCAGTTTAAATATCTATTTGCCCTAACTCCATAGGTAAAGGCATCTCACTTCTTGTCATTTGGAAACACATATGTTTATATGAAACTGATGGGATCTTGGTGTTAGACCTCTGTAAGAAATGACCAAACACTGGTGAAATGGAGCCTTTCCAAAGCCAGTAGCAAGCAGATGACAAAAAAAAAGAATAAAAATGCTGCAGTTAGTTGAGTGTGATAGTGACTACAGCTTTTGTTCACAGAAGGATGAAGCTCAGCTTATTTTAGGTGTAGAATGTCATCAAGCAAACCTCCAGCTATGTCTTCTGGGACATGTTACACCATCCAGGTGAATGGGATGCTCACATAAAGGTGCAGATGGGAGGACAACATTTGTCTGAGCACAGCTTGTCACCGTTCTGCACACATGGAGCACCTCCTGTAAGAGGACAAGCTGAGAGAGTTGGCACCCTGGAGAAGGTTCAAGGGAGATCTTATAACAGTCTTCCAATACCTAAAGATGGCCTACAAGAAATCTGGAGATGGACTTTTTACAAGGGCATGTGGTGACAGGACAAGAGGGAATGGCTTTAAACTGAAAGAGGGAAGATTGAGATGAGCTTTTGGGCAGAAGTTCTTCCCTGTGAGGGTGCTGAGGTGCTGGCACAGGGTGCCCAGAGAAGTTGTGGCTGCCCCATCCCTGGCAGTGTTCCACGCCAGGTTGGATAGGGCTTCGAGCAACCTGGTCTAGTGGAAGGTATCCCTGCTCATGGCAGGGAATTTGGAACTAGATGATTTTAAGGTCCCTTCCAACCCAAATCATTCTATGATTCTATGCATTTGTGGTGTAAGTTACTTGCTGGGAAAAAAACTCCAACCCTTAATTGCAAGGGGAGGAATCTGGACTCTTGCAGGCTGCCAGTGGAAGCAGGAATCACAAGAGGTATACTAACTACAGCAAGCTCTCTACTGAAAGGTGTCTAAACAAAATCAATTTCCAGGTGCTGGTCTTGTCCAGCAGGTCCAGCAGAACCCAATACAGTTCTTACTCCTACATCAGCATAGCCAGAAACTTCTATATATCTGCCTGGAGCTCTATAGTTTATTTCTAATAAATAATTAAAACAAAGATTTAGAAGATTTGGCCACAGGCTGTCTTGGGGATCTATCAGAATCCAGACACAGAGCACTAAACATCTGATCTGCTTATACGTAAGAACACTTTTGGAGCTGAGGATGCTCATGTGCTAGCATCTCTGATATAGCACCACATATGTAGGAGCCACATGTTTTTACTCTATACAATCATATCTGTCCATGCTTGGAGTTACTGGGTGGGGACCTGGGGTTTGTAGTTCATTCCTCCCCATTCCATGCAGTGCTCAGATAGTGAGAATGATCCTGAATGATGTGATTCAGTCATGGACTCCTCTCTTTGGTCTCCATGCATGTTCAAGTAGGTGCTGATTCCATTCCTAAGAGTGTCCTGTGCATTTGAGAGGTGGCTGGGGACTTCCCTGCAGATATCCCCCCATAAAACGCATTTCTACAATTGAGCTTCAGAATGCTATAAAAGTGTGTCATAAAGAACCATCTTGCTGTGATAAAGAGAAAAGGGTGACAAAACATATTTCCAACCTCTAGCTCTATAATTTTGTTTGCTTAAGAAAACCTGTTCCCAAATTAGATACTATTTTCCTGCTGTGCCTGAGTATCTATTTCAAATATTATCACAATGATTGTGAAATCATTCTGATGATACTTGAAATGATTTCATAATCATTGTGATGCTTCAAATCTGTGTCAACCCTCTACTTCAAAATATCAAACAGCTGGTAATTCCTTGTGTCTAGCTCAGGACAAGCATTAAATGCAGAACTGTCTAAGATAGCATATTAACATGGCTCTCCTGCACTGATATTATAGCAACTAAAGCAGTCTACACGCAAGTTTTATGATAATTTCTTAAACCTTTCTCCTAGTTATTCTGTTAATTCACAGTGCCACACTTGTTTTACTTATATTCCTTTGACTGAAGATGCTGTAAAGTTTAGCATGGGAGACAATAACAAAAACATGTAGATGATGAGAACATCAGAGTTGAAGTGTGTCAGGCTTACTCATATCGCCTTTAGAGAGTTGACAGCTAAGTGAAGCAGCCAGTATGCTCATTTAGTTTACCCATCTCTTGGAGCAAAGAATCTTGCCAGAAAGGACTTTGCTGTGTATGAATTAAGAGTATTTAATGTTATAATGCTTTTCTTTAAATCCTTCTGTTTGATACTTCTATATAGAAAGAGTAAAATAAAGTGATGTGGACATGAATTCAAATACTATATGCTAATACCATCTGCTTTTTTATTTTAATAAAAGTGAAGAACGCAAATATGCCAATTAGTATCAGACTGTGTCCTAATCTTCTTCACTAAGATGTGTACCAACCATATTATACCCATGTGAAAAAGGAAGATTTGCATTTTTAATAGAATTTTGGGTCTTTTTCCCAAACCAATTTTGAATGGGGGGGCGGGGGGAGGAGGGAAGCAATGTTGTCAGTTTTTAATCTATTTTTATTTTCATTTATCCTTGGCCATTTATCAGATCCATACTCTGAATGCATATGCTACATTTCATTCAAAGATTATAAAGTGTTACACAAACAATGATGCATCGAGATTCACAACCCTTGCTGAGTTGGGCAAATATTTATGTAAATGTCACACAGATTGGCAAACTGAGTCACAGAGAAGTGGTGTTCGTAAAAAAACAAAAATTCACTAAGTTTTGATGCTTTACTTTTTTTGCCAATTTAGTTGAAAAATATGCAACTTCTATTTTTCAGATGCATTGAGTGTGCATGCAGAGCCAAGGAAGTCAATGAAAACTGGGTCTCAAGAGGGCAAGTAGGGTGACCCAAGTAACTGACCGCGGTTTTGTGTAGAAAATTTTAACTTATGGTTGCACAGCTATTCTTCCAAAGAAGGTGAATCTATTGCATGGGCAACAGGTAATGAGACCTCCTGAGATAATGCCTGAAAGGGTGAGAAAGGGTAAGGTCCCAGTGTAAGGAATATGTTGCAATATTCTCTCCAGTCTCACTGGAGGAATTGAGGATCTCATGATGGAAATGTAATATTAGTTCTCTGTAAACAATACCATGCCCTTAAAAATTAACTTTGCAGGCTGTGTCTTAACTGCAAGCACTTTATCCTTAAAAATGTATTGATTGATGAAGCAAATTCACTGCCTGATATTCTATGATTGTCCTTATGCCCTGAAGTTGTAACTGTGAGAAATGGAGGTTTCCAAGGATGTGCAGGAAAACAGACTGCCTGCCTAGTGTAGATACCAAGCAGGATCCCTGTGTAGGGTTGCATTGCTTTCTGGATGCCTACCAAATCCTAATTGTTTGTAACAGAACTCAAGTTTTGCCAGGTTAGTGGAAGATTTTGACTGTAAGGCCAGAAAAGAATAATATAATTCAATCAGTAATTTAAAAAAAAAAAAAATCCTACCTTGGTATGGAAAACAGGCATAAAGAGCAAGAAGAGAATGTAAAATATGTGCAGGCTTTGAAGAACAGATGATAATTTTCAACCTTTGTGCCAGGGAAAACAGAAATATTTTCTTTGAATCTTTCTAACAACATTGCCTTCAAGGCTAAACTAAGCCATGTGTTGATGGGTTCAGTGATCGGGAGGGAAATCAATATTTTGTATGGTTCTTTCACTACTTCGTATTACTTTTCTAACACCCTGAGAAGTGTACTTGACTGGCACAAGGAGATCTTCCCTAGACTTTGCCTGAATTGCAGAGAAAGAGTCACCTGGGTAGTAAAAGCAGCAGCTCCTGTTCAGGAGAGCATTACCATCTCTTCTTCAAAGCCTGCATGGCTTTGGGAAGATTTAAAGCCCTAAGTCTCCAACATGGCTTATGGCCAGAGAAAATCTATGAAATTAAAACTGAGGGCAAAAGAATTGTCTGCAATGTATGATTTGCTTAGTATTGGTGCATGTGGGACTTTGAAGGCTGGGGACCATTCACTGGGAGGATTTATGTGAGCAGAAAATGTTGGCAGGAGCTGCTTGGGAAGCTTTTAGTTGATCTTCATGGATATTACGCTTTCCAGGAACAATGCCTAGGGAATCTACACCTCTTAGATTCTTCCTTAATCAAATGAGGAAATTCTCTGTTGACATCTATGTGCATATGCTAAAGGAACCTCACAAGAGTTGAAGCTTTGGACTGGTAGTGCTGAAAAGTCTAAGTAATGAAAGGTCTTCAGACTTGCAGCTTGCATATCACAATTACAGTAACTTCTGTCTTGTGCCTGAGAGTTCACAGGAATTTTCTGAGGACTCTTCAGGAAGGGATCAAAGATTTTCTGTTTATTGAAGACTACAGAATTGCGTTCCTAGTTCTAGCCAATATGGTGACCCAGCACTGCACACTTCTGCAGTGTGTCTGACAACAGACATTAAAGCTGTTCCTCCCTGCCTCTGGTAACACAGGTTTGTGTTTCATTAATGAAATCTCATGGCATAGCAGAAGTGCTCAATTTAGCTAACCTCTGCCCAATACTAAACATTCACTGACCGGTTTTGGTTCTCTGGGTGACAAGATCTGTAGCTGTCCCAAATGCAGAACTGAAATCTCCCCTTTTTCCTCTCAGAAAGTTGTGTCATCATGCTAAAGAAACTTGCTTCACAAAAGGGTGGTACCTGCTAACGATGGACAGGAACCTGCCAATAATCGTGTATTTGTGTCACAGAAACAGTGTTGCCAAATCTTAGGATTTTATCATGAAATCTATGCTATTTAATGTATTCCTTGAAGTTCCAGTACCCTGAACCTAGAGATTTCAGGACAAATTCTGCTTTTATTAAAGGAAAGGGGAAAAAAACCCCAACGTATTCCGAAGTCTTCTGTTTGTGGAAAAAAAAGCATGGCACTATGAACAAAGCCTAAGGCTTAGAAATCAGGAAGCATACTGATACTACTTGGTAGTTTAGGTCTCTTGAGAATAAGATTTTTGTTTGCTAGTGTTAGAAAATCCCATTGATTTTACCAGGGCCTAGATTTCTCACATCTCTTTTTGCTCTTAAGCAACTGCTAGAAAAATCTCAAAGTTGTTTTTTTGCTGCTTTTCTTTTTTAGAAAAGATACAAAATCTAGCATTGAACAGCACAAATACAGAATCAAAATGACATGTAGCACAGAGCCAGTTCTGCTATCTTTTTAAAGAATATAAGCCTTTGGCATCACAGAGGTTTGTTAGGGAGAATTTTACTATCACAAGCAGCAGCAGTAGCACATTTTGAATTTAGGTCAACAGATAGTTGTCAAGGTCCTTAACTATTACATGAATGCTATCCTAAAGCAGTCCATCTTGCGTCTCATCATTTACTCCTCTACAGTACTAGTCATGGGTGATTTTGAGCTGGATTTTTCCAGCTAAAAGGTTTCTTCTTATTTCTGTAACAAATTGCTATCCTGAAATATATCCTATTTGTCATGATTCTTAAACTGCAGTTTCTTAAATCAGGATATTTGATACAGAAAATCCTACTATCTTCCTGTGATTTTCTTTTAATTGGGTTTGAAAATGATGGAAATCCAGTGTGATCACATTAGGCTAAAGCATAGCTTGGCTTGCTTTGGTATAAAAGGGAGTAAGACTGTTTTTCCATGTATGGACCAGTAACCTCTAGTTTGTTGAAGAAAACAGAAGTGTTTACTTACTATCATATGAAGTTGATTCCCAGGTACCGCCAAATACCTTGACTCTCCCTGGGAATAAAATAGCTCTCAAGATAGTGAGTATTGTAATTTGCTCATGGGAAAAGTCAGCAATCAATCAGCAGCACTTTATTTCTCCATTTCTAAACAGGAGCATGAGACTCTGCTTTAGAAGGCATTTCCTGGTTATTCATTTGAAAAAAAAACCACAACCCAAAACAATAGAAATGAAGCAAAAATTTTCTGATATAAACATTTTTTTCCTTAAGAAAGATATGAAGCCTTAATTTCAAACTAGAATATTTGCTGAATTTTAAAACAAAAATACTATAATTATAAAAATTAGATTTTTTTTCTTAGAAATATTGAGAGTTCTGCCAAAGCACATTTAAGCAGAGATTATATTAATATCAAATGTATTTGGATCTCCACTTCTGTGAATTATTTAGTGGATTAGTCAGTGACAATTTTATTAACCATATGGCGATGTATTTTTACTTGTGGTCAATAAGCACTGTGATGTCTGTAGAAGGAGTCTGTACCCATGTTATCTGGCATGAGGAGGGACTGCACAGCGCTTCAGGGCTTAAATTATAAAGGGAATAACAGTTCTGGTTTGACCAAAATAAGCTTCTGTTTAAAACCCCATAACCAGCCTTTAACTGTTTTCCTTTTAATTAGTGGAATTTTCCTATATGAGAATGTTGTTTATAGAAGTAAAATCTTGATGCATTTACAGAGGAAACATTATTTCAATATTAATCACAAATTCTTGACCAATGCTAACCATACAGAGATATTTCACGAAAAAAATCTGTTCTCCCCCAAAAAGCAGATTTCAAAATAAAAAGCAGAATAAACCCAAAAGATGACTGGTGAGCACAGGGTCAGGCAGCTGCCAGAATGCTGTGGTTTCTGCTCTGAGATGCAATGTTCCATTAAGCCTATGATCTGCTTCTCACCTACCAACAATGCATCCCAGTGGGATAAACCACACATGGACAGCCAAGAACAACAATGGAGAGCCCAAACAATCAGAGCTTTCAACAGGAACACAGGCAACTTAACAGGAACAACCTTTGGGCAGGTATTCTCTCCCCTTGTCAGAACAAACTGGTAATGAATTACAAACTGATTTCATTAGGATTAGTTCCTGATCTCAAACTGATTAGGATTAGGATCAAAGATCATTCTTTCAGTAGCTTTCAGGTTTGGTGGTTTCCAAGGCTGAGGGCCTCAGAGAATATTTTAATAGAGCAACTGTGTAAGTTGCCTGGCTATTCCTTACACCCATTCATTCTAGCTTACAAAAAGACAAGATAATGCAAAGGTTAACAAGCTCCATGCTATACTCTTACTAGGTAGGAAGCTAACAGTCACGCTTTACGTATGAAAAAATATAAGCAAAAGATCTGTGCTATCACAGTACCTTGCCACCCCCCACATGGGTTAAAGATGGAAAGTGATATAATGCCACAGACTGTGGCAGAAGGACAGAAGCAGGACCACCTTTCTGACCAAATACTACCTTCGCAGACTGGTGGATGTGCCCCATCAGCCTCACATCCTTTAGTGTGCTTGTACCTCCCGCACATGGGATATCTGTGTCCCTGGCACAGGGCATGCTCCAAGGTAAAGAGAGATACTTTTTCTTCTCAGTAAGCATAGCTTTACTTAATACCATAGATAGACTCCTCCAGAATGTGGATCTGGAACAAACTTGAGGAGCTGGCTTCTGACTACAAATTTACAAGCTCATCAATCACCTCACGTACCACTCACCTGAGAATCCCACACCTAACTGGTGTTTAGGAGAGTTAAATACCCACAGGATGTTGGGGGAGAGGGAAAAAATTAAAAATGAGATAAAAATAATGAGTTCAGTATTTAACTAGAAGAGAAAAATAAGATAGTTCTTTGATAATAAGCTACAGTGAGAAATATTTCTCAGGTAAATACAGAAAAAGTAGGAAATCCTGAACTTCAGTATTTTGGATAAAGGAGGAAAGGGGCATCATATGGAGCCTAGTTAGTCTATGATGGCAGAGAAAAATGAAGGGAAAACTTACATGCTCTCCGTCAAATTTAAGGGATCACTTTCTCATGCAGGGAGCCAGTGAGCTGTGGAGATGCTTCCTTTCAGTGAGGAAGGTTGCTCAGTAGCATGGGTTTACTAAGCAGCGTTGGCAGGGTTGCTAGTGAGTTGAAGAGTGGCATGGGGAAATGCTTATTTACAACCAGACACCTGGTCTGTGTGTGGTCTTGGCTGAGTTGACATTGTTTTGTCTTCCTCTGCCCCTAGTGTGGGGTTATGCGATCGGTGCTGGCTGTGATGGTGGCATGTCCCAGTGATGGTCTCTTGGGGTGAGCACCTCAGCCTGAAGCTGTCTTTAATCCACTGCATGGATGTGGCTCCCACAGCTTGTCTTTGGATCCCCTGTGCTGGAGGAGGCTCTGCCCCAAATTGCTCAGTGAACAAGTAGAGCTTGTTGTGCGGTCAAGGAAAGGTGGGGTTCAAACATTGCTTTTCTACCGTTGCAGACTCAGAGAAAGGCTTTATTGATGGGAAGGAGGATGAAGGAGCTGGCTCTGTCTGGACAGAAAAGGTGGCCAGGGGAGGGCCTGCAGGGCAGTGAAGCTGGGCAGCACAGAGCGAGCAGAGGTAAGCAGGGAGAACGCTTGCACTAAGTGTGTCCGATGCAGAAGGCTCAGGAGGATGAAGAGCCCGCTTTTACCCTGATCACCACGACAGCCTGGCGCCCAGCACCGCTTGCTGTGGCGGACGTTTGTCTCTTTCCACCGTGTGACAGCGGAGCTGCCCCTTTGTCTCACTCACATCCTCGGCAGGCCCACTTCCC
>NW_009918465.1:0-1030 GCF_000696875.1 Nestor notabilis
TTCCCCTTCTTTTTCCCCTTCTTTTTCCCCTGTAGACTGCATAGAAGTAGCAAGAGCCTACTCTTTGAAGCTGATGGTTGTGTTGGGGCTTTTCTTGTGTATTAAGTGGTGTTAGGGTTGCTTGTGAGTTTTAAGTGTTCAACATGGCTGCATAGCATGCGGCTGCACAGCTACGTTTGTGTATGTGTGCTTCATGTCTTTTCTCCTACCACCATAAATAAGGTTGCATTGTAACACTTCCTTTATACTAACAGTGTTCAGAAATGAATGAATGTGTGTTTGTGTAAGTCTGTCTTGAGAAATCCTATTTCTTTTTTCTATAGCTCATTTGTCTTTTTTTTTAAAGAAAAAAGAAAAAGCTTGTAGAGATTCTGTAACCTGTGTCAGTGCCTTGTGTCATGTGTCATGCTACTGTTCCTCCCATGCAAAGTATTTTGTTTGTTTGGGTTTTTTTAATACAAATTTTACATTAAAGAAAACATTTTAGCATAGATGTAAAAGTTAACTTGAATAGAAATCCTACAATGTAGTTGCCAGCAGATGTTTCTGTCTGAGTCGTGTAAAAGCAGTAGGAACCTCTGATGAGCCAAAAATGCTGAGTCAGATGCTAGAGAAAAGTTACAACTAGCTCTTCCTACTGTCCTGCAAAAAGGGGGAAAAGTGGGGCCCAAATCATCAGTCTTACCATCCATATTAGTGACTAGGAGACTGCCAAAGTGAATAAAGAGGAGGACCACAGAGGTAGTGAGCATGCCAACAGAGGGAAAAGATTCCTGGGCAAAATGAAAAGTGCATTGGCTAGAATAGGATGAATAAAGCAGCAAGAAAAGCGTCAGGTGAGCAGATGAGTGGGTAGGTGAAATCAGTATTTTTTCAAAGAGAAAAAAATACTTGTAAAGAGATGAAAAATGCCCGTGTGTTTGTTTCCATGTAAGCAACTGGATGTGTTCACGGCTGGTAAGGGTCCAGCAGAGCTGCGGTTACACCACCCCCAAGTCCTTCTCTGCAGGGCTGCTTTGAATCTCTTCTC
>NW_009918465.1:1358-1621 GCF_000696875.1 Nestor notabilis
CACTGAGTGGTCCATCCATCAAACTGATGTCTCTCCAATTTAGAGACAAGGATGTTGTGTGGGACAGTGTCGAATGCTTTGCACAATTCCAGGTCGATGACGTCAACTGCTCTGCCGCTGTCCATCAGTTCCGTAGCCCCATCATAGAAGGCCACCAAATTGGTCAGGCAGGATTTCGCCTTAGTGAAACCATGCTGGCTGTCACCAACCACCTCGTTGTTTCCATGTGCCTGACATTCTTTCCAGGAGAATCTGCTCCAAGA
>NW_009918466.1:0-2612 GCF_000696875.1 Nestor notabilis
GTCAGAACAGACTGACTTCGTACCCTTATATCTTTCCCTTTTTATTTGTTTTCAGAGTAATGCTTTCCAGTCTGGTTTAGCTCAAGTAAGGACTTGCCACTCCTGCAGTCCACCTGAGATTATTTGCCCTTCTGGCAGGTTAGAGGCCAACACACAGAGCTCTTCCTCCCTCAGCATCCCATGATGGCAAAACCTTGCACCATTTGATCCTATTTAATTAACTTATAGCTTGCACTCTTTTTCTCTTGTTCATATGCCAAGAACAACCTCTGAAGAGTTTCCTCTTATTCAATACCTTCCAAGGTTTCTGAAGTCTTCTGAAATGTGTGGTGTGTTGTTTGGGTCTGTGCCAGCAAGCCCAGTGTCATCCTTCAGACCCCACCTGAGCTGGCAGTCCAAGCTATGGCTTGGCTCTGTGGTGTTGATGCTCTCCCATCTCTTGCCATGCCTCTTGGGCTTTTTCTCTGATGCCTTGAATATGGATGTCAGAATTTGCCCTCCACTTGGAGGATTTGAGCTTCAGGCTCTCTGGGATGCTGCAGTCAGGATTTTGCCACCCTGGGAGATGCAAGCCTGTATCCCACATACTTTCATTATGTACCTACCCAGCATGCAGCCCACAATCTCAGCTGGCGAATGTAAGACAGTGGAGGAAAGAAAACCAAGAGTTTCCTGCTTTTTAAAGCAGATGAAGTTGGAAGAGATCAGAAGAGAGCTAATTACCATGCAGGTCATGGAGGAGGTGAATACATGGGCGACTTCCTTGTACCCCCTGGAAGAGATGAAAGGGTCAGCTCCTGCACTAGGGCAGGGGGTCCATGGCAGGATTGGCTTGCTTGGAAGGTCAGCTCAGGTCAGATGAGGAGCTTCATAAAAGGTTTATTGACAGTAAGAAACAGGAAACCTACGTGTGCATGTCTGGGAAGGTCACTGGGGACTTTGAGGAGGGAGTTCAGGATGGTGTGAAGGCAACGGTAGGGCCAGCGCTCCTTGCACAGAGAAGTCGCCCCCAGACTTAGCTCTTTGGGCTAAGGATGAAGGAGCACCTCTAACATCAGCTCTGATGGGTAACAGTGGACAACTCTGCGTGTTCAGGGCATCATCCTTGCTCTGAGCATGGTGTTACATTCCCTGAAGCAGAGTAATGCTAGTGGTTGATGGGCTGTGAGTCCCCTGGGACTCTGTTGGCCAGAGCTCTGTTTAGACCCAGCCTGTCTCTGACTTATCCCAGCTGGATGAATGACTCCTGCCACTAACTTGCCTTCCTTTGTAAGATAAAGTGAGTTCTGATGCTGCTCCAAACTTACTCAATTGTCTAAACTTCTTCTCTTCTTGTAATCCAGACATCATCTGGTTATATCTCAGTAATCACTATCATTAATTTTCAATGTTCAGTGAAACCAATCCACGCCGCCAAGCCCTGGCTTTAAGGCAGCTGGTGTCATAATACCATGTTTCCCCAGTTTCTCTAGCTGTGAGCACATCTTGTCTAAGGCCTACTGACACTGTGTCTTTGCTGCTGCTCAGAGGACATGACGAGCTCTTTGCCAGTCCCAGCCATCCCTGCTCCCCTGGGTGAAGCAGTGGCTGGGAACTGAGTAAAATGGAATTTGAGTAAATAAAAGGAATGGTTTTGACTATGCCTGGTGCCCTGGGCAATTAGTGGGTGACAGAGAGCGAAAGATCTTAACTGCTGCAGCAGGTCTGGTACCCCTGAGAAAGGCAGTGAGCATGTGATGGTTCCTGATGAAAGCACCACGCTTCCTCTACTGAGCACACTTTTGTCTGGGGTTTTCTGCTGTGCTTAGACTTCGAGAGGAGGAACAGCACAAGGGATGACTCAGTCTGGGCAATGACTCAGAGTGGAGCTGGCTCACAGGCCAGCTGCAGCCTGACAACGCAGGGCTGGCAGGTGGATGCAGGCAGTGGTGAGGCTGGAGAGACTCTCAGCATGCTCTTCTTATGAGCAACCCCAACAAAAGATGCAGTGACTTCTTCTTGGCAGCTTTTAGCACATTCTCTGCGAAAAAATGTCCCAAGTGTTCACCTGCTTCCATCTGACTTATTCTTCCCTCAACATGAGTGACCAGGCTTAGTCACGGGATTGCGGGTAAGGGCTCAATCCCTGCCTTTATGTGATAGCATCAAAGCCTACTGGAAATAAATGGCCTGACTCATCTGACACTATGTTTACCTTGTTTCATGTCTGTATCACACTGGGGACTCATCAGTCCTGAGGCTGATTAATGCACCATGATGACTGCCCCATAACACCTGATCAAGGGATCTCTGTGGGACTTGGAAGGAACTCCTGTGGAGGCTTCCTCCAGCCTGGAGAACTGCTTAGCTTTAGCAGCCGATCCTTGCAAGAAGCATCTCTTGGTGCCACCCTCCAGCCAGAGCTATTGTAGGGAAGCTGTTGTGAAAGACAGGTGCACACTCACTCTACTGAAGTGTATGCAATGTCAGATGTGTCAAGCCCTCCCCATCCTGATGGAGACAGTCACGTGTTGCCCAGCTGCTAGCATGGGAAATGGCAGGAAAGGCTAAGAAACATATTCAGGAGAGCTAAAGAGTAAAGCAAACTCTTTCACCTTGGCAAATAAAAATCT
>NW_009918466.1:2643-14627 GCF_000696875.1 Nestor notabilis
AAAATATATGCACCCAAGATAGGACACATTTATTTCCTTCCCTCTTCCCTGAGTTGGGGAAGATAACAGAAGCCATGATACATTATCCTGAGTAGAAATGGTGGAAGCAAAGGTGGGCCTGTTCATTTCTGAGGAGCAAGAAGGTAAGAAGGCAGGTGGCTGGAAGAACAGCTCATCAATAGCACATTGCTTGAGTCAAGTCAGCTCTTGATCCTGGGTCTGAAACTCTTTCGTACTGTCCTTTATTTCTCTTCACCTGAAAGATTTCTCAAATGTAGCAATGTGTGTTTGGTGATGTCTCTGTCTCTCACTCTGAGGAGGTGCTGACAGTCTCATTTCCTACCAACTGCAATGCTGCAATTGCTTAATGTAGAACGTTGTTATGTTACTAGTTTTTCAAAAAGAGTATTACCTCCCATTCAAAAGATTTTATGAAAATATCATGATTGTTTTATTGCTATAGCCATAAACATCAGATGCTGCACAAGTTTCCGTCCAAACAGCCTAAAACCTTATTTACTTCAATAAAATTACAAAGTCTAATTCGTATCTTTCCATTTGAGAATGTGTTTACACCTGCAGGGAATTAGCTGTTTTCAGGTAAAATTACTTATTACAATAAATGAGTGTTATTTTGACTTACACTAACAGTTGCTAATAATGCAGGATGGGGAGGGAGAGGAACACGTGTCTCTATCAGCTGTTGCTTCACTCCTACCTAAAGAGCATGAAGAAGTTACTGGCAGTCATTGCAAGAAGATTTTCTTTCTTCCTCTTTGAGTACAACAGCTGCTGCCTCTAGCAAGTGTAACTTTTGCCTTATTGATGCTCATCCCATACCGAATTTTATAACAGACCAAACAAAAAACCTGTAAACAACAAAATGGTAAAAGCTGTGCAATGAATCAAACTAATTTCTCATGTTTGGCACCCAAGTAAGAAAACAGAACAATCTGGCCACATGGAGATGTAGGGGCCCTGAAACCAGACCTGTCCCTTTCACTAACGTAGGAAAAAGGGTAGCAGTAGAAGAAATTATCACTGCTTGTCACTTGATGGGGAACTGCCTCAGTTTTCCTACAGGTCCTTTACTGTTGCTCTGTCAACAACTTTGCCCTTCTACCTCTGGCAGCAAGTCACTTTCTTGACAGAAACTATTTATTTGTCCTACATTGAGCCATGAGAAAATGCCTTGCCTTGGGACAGTTAAATGGCATAGTGGGGCTCCTCTGCTTAGGGCTGCTTGCCTGCTCTGCTCTCTGATGCTGGCAGACACTTGCAAGTTCTGTCTGGTTCAGAAATACAACATCTCCTTACCTGAGCTGATGAAGTAGGTGGAAACATGTCATTTTGGTGGTACACACAGCTTTTTCTCATAATTGTTCAGTGTCATGGCCACAAGGACAGTTTACTCAGGGGAAGCTCAGTCAAGGCAGCCTGAGTAGTGCAGCAACCATCAACTCATACCGCATTACTCCTTGAGGGCAGCTAAATCTTTGCTGAGCAAACCCAATCCCTATTACTATGAATCACAGAAAAAAAAAAAAAATCACTCTTAGCACAGGCAACCCCTGAGTCCTGATTTTTCTTCTTTTTTTTTTTTCAGCAAAGCTGCACAGTTACTGTCTTAGGATCACCCCTGATTTACCTCAGTCTGTGGGGTTAAAACCTGTGGGGCTTTAACACCATATGTAACCTTCACAGCATAATTCCATGTTTCTCTCCTCTTCATACTAAGGACCTCACCTTTGACCCTCTGTCTGTCTCACTGGTATATTTCATTATATTCCGGTACTGTCCAAAAAGACTTCAGGCTGAGGTGAAACAACTAGGATCAGCTCACTGCAAAATGGTCTTGAAAGAGATTGACTAGTATTAAGGACTTTGAACTCCCTTATTAAAAATCCAGTGGGTTAACCACAACAGAACTCTTAAGTATATAATTCTAAGTGCATGCTCAGGGATCCAGTGTATCAGTCTCCAGGGTTATGTTTCTTGAGTTACAGCAGCACTTTTTTTCTGTCAGACCTAATGCACAACACAGTCAAAGCAAATTCTGGACCTAATCCTCCTTCACAGGGAGCTGCTTTTGATTAATAAAGCTGAAGGTGCAGAGCAGCCAGAATCCACCACATATGCAAGAAGCTAAAAAAACTGTGATACTTTTGGACAAACCACATTCACCCAGAAGGGCAAGGGGATGGAAAGGAGGATTCCCATGGTTTAATTCCAGCCAAAGTGACAGGCTCAGAATTTGATCTGCTGCATGAGTTTTAGGAAGGCACTTCTCATAGCCATTTCCCTTCCAGTTTGCCAAGTTTTAAGCACTTTGTGAGACAGGCTGAATATAACCCTGTCTTTATGAAACCTAAATGAAACAGGTCTCTGATCTCAGCCAGTGCATCTAGACCAAACTTGTTGAACTTACTTACTTCTAGAAAAGAAGGTTTCAGCAGTGTGTTTGCCAGCAGCAGCAGAGCTGAGGGCATGCTGAAATGACTGGGAGGCTGCAAGAAAATCTGGGTTCTCCTCTAGGACTCCAGGACAACTCACACAGTGAAACCAGGCAAAACTTGCTTTCAGTTAGATCCTTGACCACAACCCTCTCACTGACTGGTGCTGCTTTAGACACTCCTGTAGTATAAAGTATTTTAAGGGAAATCATACAGCTTGCTCACAACCAGTTGTGGATCACACGACTGGTGATGTGTCTAACAGGACACATATACTGGCTTTTCTTCCTTGCTCTGGAAATCCCTTCAGCCTTTAAATATTCAGTCCTTTCCCAAATCCTTTGAAATTCTGGATGGAAATAACTCTCCACGAGAAGATGCTAAATACCATGTAGTTACCTGGCACCAGGATGATGCTGAAAGCTGTACAACCTGTGGCAGAAACGTTTGCTAAAAGAAGGAAAAAATTAGTAAATACACCTGTTTGTTTTCTCACTTAAAAGAAATATTTCCTTACAATCAGCAAAAGAACAGCAACACAGGTTGGCAAACAAACTCATTTTAAATGTTCCTTGTGAGACATCAGCATACAGTTTTTTCTTCCTGAAAGCTGCACTGACTTGTTTAATTAGCATGGTGCAAGCTGCTGGTGTAGTTTCTAGTGGAGATGGAGAGACAAACCAGTTGATCCCTACCTCAGGTGATGTGTTTCAACAGACTTGGTGCTACATACAAGCTGGGGCTCTCACGTAGGGAAAAGACCCCCTCCCCAGAAAGCCCCTGGGAGCCCCAGGCAAAGAAGCAAAGTCTGAAGCAGGTCAGGCAGTGCCAGCACTGGGAGCTGCCCCGGCCATGCCAGGGACATGATCCCACCACAGACTTTTGCATGCAGGCAGGGGCAGCCAGGTAGGAGGGTGAAATGCAGGGGCCACAGCCTTGGAGCCTGGCTGGGCATTACCCCATGCCTGAGGCTGCCCAGGCAGACCCTAAAGATAGTGGCACTCAGTTCATTTCCATTATGCTATTTCCAGAAAAATATTTTCTAGCTTTGAAATGGTGGAGTTGGAGAAGCTAAAAAGCTAAAAGGACTATTTATTTACAGCGAATCTTTGCTCCAGCAGATAATGAGCGAAGCCAGCAGGCTGAGTGATGTCTCCTCCTCCAGATTGCTCACACCAGAGGTCACACAGTAGCTCTTTCAAGGGCACGGGCTTTGTGTTAGCTGTCTCTGTATGCAAGAGGATGGATAACCTTTACTTTTCAGTATTCATGGGCCAAACCCCCACAAGATGCTGATCACTTTCTGAATGGCATCAAGCACCCATTGACAAATGAGATGTCTCAGCACCTCTCAGGAGGTGATCAGCATCTGGCAGAATAAAAGGCTGCAGGGCTGAACTACCCAGACAGCCCACGCAGCAATAAATCAGACATCACAGTTCTTGTGCTGGCAAATGTATTAGTCACTCGCGCTCAGCAGTGCTTCTCGCACAGCTGGGCACATTGACATTAAACCTTACTTGCACGGGGAAACGTCTCTTTCTTTCAAATATTTTCAAAAGCCAGTATGATTCATTTTCCTTTTTCAGGTTGTATTTTCCATCATTCAGGTTTTCATTACATAAGTTTGCATTTGTTTGCCTCCAAGTTTTCTAGCTCACGCCTTTTGGTATATTGACCTAAGGTCACACACGGAGATTTATAATTATCAAAGAAAATGCCTAATACCAACAATCTCAAACTGACCCCTTCCCAGCTCCAGTTGTGTTAAATCAGGGCACTCCAGATTTGAGCACAGTATAAACCACCTTACACATGCAGCATTTTAATTGTAGTCAGCAGGGTGATTTTGATGCCAATGAAACAACCCCCCTCGATTATCAGAGTGCTTTTATTTTTGACCTCAGAAAGCATTTGCAGGCTAGTCTGCAGCACCTCAGCATAGCAACCCACTGCTCAGTTACAGTGTACTGCCTGTTGCTATTGTGCTCCATAAACTGAATTCAAAAATCCCTCTGCACCAGAAACCAAGGGAAAACTGTATTTCAAAGTTGGATTTTAAGGCCTTACTCTTCAGGATTAATTTCTTTTTTTTTTTTCCCCCCCAAATGTGTGAACTCATTACTCCATTGTTTAAATATGAAAGGTGATGCAGGTTTGTCAGAGCCATAAGAGACACCAGAAATGCAACCTCAGATCTGAATAAATTATCTTTTTTTTTTCATGGGAAAAACTTCATTTTTGCACTAATGACCATTTATATTTATCAGCAAAACTGTAGGCATAAAAACCACTGCACTTGAACCGTACAATTAATTCAGCCACCTTGCACATGTGCTATGCAGAAACTTCTATTCCTTCTTTATGTAAAGGAGTATCTGTTGTTTACACCATTCACTATAATCACTAGTTTTCTCAAGACGTGCAATGCAGACCAAGTGCTACTACCAGAATGTGAATGTCCCACTTTGTTGACTGGTGGGTACTTTCATGGTGACCTTCATGTTGCGCAATGACGTACATCAGTTACCAAAAAGGCTGAGCAAGTGAATTGCTCCTGGAGAACTTGGGAATTCCTTGTGTGGTTGGTTAATGAAAAAAAGAAAAGAAAAGAAACAAACTGACTGCTCTGAATTAACTGGTGTAAGGTATATCCACTTTACCACAGATTAACCTTAGTCTGTTTTGATATGCTGGTCGTTTTAGACTCATTGAAGCAACCACCTACCTTTACCTGCAAGAACCTAAAAAGAAACGTAAAAGGAAGGGTAAACAAATGTAGGCCATGAACTTCCCTATAAGGAACTGTGATACATAATTATATGAGACTCCTGCATCTGGGAGGAATAATTTTGCTTTTCATTCCATGACCAGTATGGATAATTGGAAGGTCTTGGAGCAGTCTAACAAGTACAACTTATGGGCAAAGCTTGCTGTAAGGTGATTTAATTGTCTGTCCACTGAATGAGGTGTAGAAGCAGAAGCTTCCCAGCCCTTGATGAACAAAGCTATTCTTCCCAGCTATCAGTAGCTATATAAAGTGAAGCACCCTTCTCTGCAATTTGTCTAGGTTCCTTCCAATGTTAGAGGGACACCCAGGCACCCCAGAGGAATATTGATGCTGAGCCACCCAGGTGCCTCTCCTGAAATGAGACAAAGAAGGTCTCCTGAAGTGCATACTCCTTCCTCCAGAGGGAGCCCAGTTGACTTCCTTAACTTATTGGCAGTGGTGCTGTAGGTGGGAGGATGTAAGGTCCAGGGCACTGCAGGGTTCTAAGCGAGGGAAATCTGACTTATGGATCAGTCAGCATGGCTGAAAAAAAAAAATCTTTTGGGCACACTTAAACTACATACTTATCTTTCACACAGCTAAAGTTAGATGGAATAAAACTTGTCATAATGACCAGTTTGTTTCTTAGAAGCAGTCATCTCCCTTGAAGGTACATTTCTTCTCAGCCTTGCTACTGACAGCATTAATTCTGGGTTAACATGAAGGGCATTGCATTGTGAGGAAATGTATGTACTTGAGAAAAACTTGCTTATGTAAGCAACATAAAATATTATAAATCCCTCCTTTCCTCACTTCTAAGTGACTGGTTTTTTGCTGATTTTAAGTAGATGACATGGTATCCCTAAATTATGAAATTAAAAACCTGAATGGCATTTGTCAAGCTACTAATACTACACAGAGGTTCCCACCTCCCTGAAGCCAGACCTTCCAGTGTTGGTCCAAGAGTTAAAGAGGTCTTTTCGGTGCCACAGCTTACACCAAACCTGCTAACCACAGCACTTCCCACTGCCACGCACAGCAGAGGAGTGACAGAGGATCATTCCCAGAAAGCACCTTCCTGTCCCAAGCTGATTTAAGGGAAGAAAAGTTGCATTTTAAAACAGTAAGAGAAAGATGTCTGTGCTTCAAACAATTACCTCCCTGGGGAAAACCACCACCACCACCAAAAACCTCCAAAACTTTCTGATATAGAAAAGCATAAAATACACTCAGCATAGCTCTGAACTCAAGCTGTAACATTTTTTATAGATGAAGCTGAGATACGACCAATACAGCCTGCTGCTCAAGAAAGCAGTTTTCAAGGTCTCTTAAGGTCGCTTTTTCTGCTGGAACTGAAATGCAGACACTTCTTTTTTTTCCCCCTTTATTTTTATGGCTGCATGACTCTTCAGCAATTGCAGTTCCAACCACTATTTAATCTTCTCTTTCTCTGGGAAATTCTGGAGTGCCTCTCTTTATATTAAATTATTGACGCTCTAGTGGAGAATGGAAGAGATCCCATTATACTATTTTTGATTCATTAATTTTCTAATTACTTTGGTTTTGATATGGGAAAGCACTAATTAATGCTCTTAATGTGTAGAATTAGTAATGCCCTACAATTGAATTTATACCATTTAAAAGAAAAAAATGAACTATATAGCAGATTTAAAGGCTGAGAGTATTTATAAATTACGTAAGTGTAAAAACTGTATAGAACTAATTGCTTGTATCTCATAACCAGGCATTCTGAATCCAGGAAACTAAACTGAGTGTTTTAAAAAGCATCAAACAGACTAAATACAAAAAAATCTCTGTTGAAACAATTCACAATGAAACCTCTCAAACAGCCCAAGCTCCTGTCGGTTGTCTGAGGCTTTCTAATATTTGGCTTTAAAGCTACCAGTTCTGTTTTCCAAATAGATCCCTCCTATGTAATTACTGAAAGGCAGTATTTAATTCTTCTTTTAAAACTTGTATCCTTATAATTACGTATTTGACTAAGTATAACCACATCTCTGAGCATCCTGTGCTTATAAACAATCATATGCTTGAAAATAATTATTACACCACTGCAGTATTTTCTTTTTTGTGCCACCTTTATCTCCCTGATATATGCTTACAGTCTGAACTTCGTTTTAACACAAGGCACTCTTCACTTGAGGATTTGCTTAATTTTGGTACAGCTTACCAAAAATTTCAGGCTGTGAGTACCAACTGAGAAGTGCTTGTAGAGGATGTTACTGTATGCTCTTCACAGTGATTTGAAAAAAACATTATCAAACATGCATCACTTCCATTTTAGCTTGTTGAGACAGATTCAGAGATACCCAAATGCAACACAAAGCAAAAGTGAATGCTGACTGGATATATGGGAGCAACAGCTAGACCACAGTGCCAGGGAGGCACAAAGCAGCAGACCATGCTAGCAAGTCTCACCCATAATTAGATATTGACTTATTGACTTGGAAGCAAGGTTGTGCTGACCAGGACACCACAGGGAAGCCTGAACCCCACCTCTGACTCCCTGTAACTCACAAACTGCTTTTGGGTTCTTCCCCAGCTCCCCCAAAGGAGAGGGTCAGCCTCAGTGCAGAAGGCAGGGGCGCTGGAGCCCTTCCCTGCACTCAGCACTGTGCTCCAGGCTTCCCTGTTCTCAAGGGAGGGGGTATCACTGGGGCTGGGTACCCCCATAGGGTGCATCAGCACCCAGCGCCGAGGCACTGGCAGAGTTAGCGCCTAAGTTTCAGGGGCCCCATTTCGGAGCTACTGTGCTGCTGCAGCTGTGACTCCACTTGCTCCTTACCCAGCACTAACAATTATATTTGGCTATCTTTAACTTAGCTAAATAAGAACATTAGCTTTCAAATATAGCTTGTCCACATCTTGTAGCAGGATGATTTTTCCAGTTTAGCTGAACATTTTCAATCTGCTTACAATTTGCATACAATTTCAGTTGCAGCATCTTCCTCCCTTCCTTCCTTCCTAATCCCAACCGCAAGCATAAACTCAGCTGCTGAGCAACTTAAAAGATCCAGTGCTCTTTTCAGATAATTCTCTCAAGGTGAGATCAACCTGACCAAAACCAAAAGGGTACAGTGTAGGTGTGTCCACCTGCAATGCCATCTAGATTCCTTTTACAGCTAATCCTATAGGACGTATCTAAAGCAGATCAGATGAATGGCATCCAGGAAAAGCCTGTTTCCCTCCCCTACCTCACCAGGCTCTGATGCTGGTGACTGCACTGTAAACACTTAAAACTGGGTAAGATGAATCGTAGACCTTCTTTCCAAATACAGCCTTGTCCACCTCTCTGATGCCTACTCAGATAAGACTTGCTTCTGGTTCAAGCTCAAGCTCAGCTAAACCAGCTCTGCATGAAGAACTCATTATGCAGTTCTTCAGTTGCTGTTTAGGCCAGTGTTCACTTACGCCTACAACCAGTCCAGACCTCTCTCTGTGTCCTTATTCAGGTCATGTCTGAGCCTTGCAAGGTTTGCTGTATAAATAATTTCTGACACAAAGCCTTTCCATCTCTATCCACACAGCTAAGGCTCTCTTCTAAGCTGTTGCTACTATGAATCATGCTTATTGCCGAAGTGCATGTCCTGCCCTTAATAAATGCAGCCTTGTCCTGCACATAATCGCTCTAAATGCTGCATCAAAGGATATGGTTCTAGCTGGTCCCCAGTGCTGTCATGCCTATCTTTGCATTTCTTCTCTAGCTTGCTACTCTGTCACATCAGATGAGAGACACTTGTCCTCACTTTCAAGTCCTTCCATAGTCTGCGCCAGCTCTGCCTGTCTCTGGCACAGCCTCTCACACGTGACAGAGCCAACGCTGCCATCACGCATCAGCTGGTGGTATAATCCGCTCAGTATGTTCTCATATGCAGCCCTGCGGGTGTCAAGCTGCCCAGCTTGTCTGGGAGGAGCTGATGCACACAGTCGCAAAACTAATGCACCTTAAAAATTCCCCCTTTCCTTGCTAGAAATACTTGAGAAGAGTCAGGCTTCCTTTTGTGAAGTCAAATACTGTCTCACTGATGTCTTGTGACTACATGCACGACCTCCCCTGTTAGGTCAGGAGCTGTCCCATGCAACTTCATTGCCTGGCACAGTGGGCTCCTTGTCCACAGCTGGTGCTCTCCCATGCTACAGATTAACGGATCTAAAGTGGAAACAGCAGCCACCAAGTCGCGATCAACATTTGCATAATAATTTACAGAATGGTAGACTTACTAAAAGGCACAGCTGTAATTTAGAGGTAATGCATGCCATTAGTACTGTTGGGAGAAACTGAATGTGCTTGTCACTCCTTTGATGATAGTCCCACTTCTTAGAAGCATTGCAGGTTTGTTTGTTAATATCTGAAAATGTCTACTGTAAAGACAAAGACTTTTAAATCCAGAGTGACTGGGGGGTGGGGAGGCAAGCAGTTATCAGACAAGTTTAGGATATTGGCAGGGGCTTCCTCTCCTGGGAAAGAGGAGGTGAAGAAAGAGGCAGGTGCCTGCTGGTCATCTTTGAATCACGTGCCTTAGATGGTTTTGTAGGCTATGTTCTAGAATATTCAGTGGAAATGTTTTTTTCTTCTGAATTTTGTGTTGAATAGATTTGTGTCCTCAAGGAAACTCTAACATGGAGTCCTCGCTGTGATGGAAAACAGATTAGTCCTTACTTACAAGAAGATATTGTTCTGAAAGACTATACAGGAATCTCAAGTATGATCATTTAGTGTTATTACCTTGGTCGGTTTTTTTGTTCTGTTTTGGTTGGTTTGTTTTTTCTTTTTCTTTCCAGTAAATCTTTTTGAGCATGTATTACTCTGTTGCGGGCTTAAACATTCATCTCAAAGTTTAGCTGCTTTGCTCAAAAATCAGTTAAACTCATTATGAATGTGCTGGAGAGGTCTGGAATGCAAGAACTGGTTTGTACTCTGATTTTCACTCTTACCATTTGTGGGGTATTTTAGGACATACATGTGGCAGTGTGAGAGAAAATGTACGTATTAAACTTCTGGAGTGACACTTAATAGCTCTGGTATTTTCTGGACAATTTGTAAATTGTAATGAAAATTATCTCGGGTCTGATGTCCAGTGAATCTCATGGTGAAGGATACTATGTGGGTTGGAGAAAAAAACAGCATGGAAGTGAAAATTCTTTTAAAATGTCAAAGACCAAATTCTCTCCTTTTGCTTTTAAAGATGAAAACAGAAGACAGTTCCTTAGTTTAAACTGATGGATAAGAACAAGTTATGCTGCAGGCACTACTGTAAGTTCAGCGAGCTTTACTTAACTTGTGGTAACAGCAAAACACTCACATAAAAGAAATTAGGTGGCTGCCATTTAAGTGTGTTAGTGACTGTGTAACGATCTCCAACAGACTGCTCTGTTGAAGCTAGAATGGCTAATGGATTTCTTTTATTGAAGATACGTAAAAAAGAAATTAAGCTTTTTTGGTATCTGAAATAAAAGGAATACCGTATTCTAACAGGCATGGACAGACGGATTAAAAACTGTCTTCTGCAATTTGAACACACATGATAAAAAAGAACAAAATGGCTAGATCTTGGCTAATTGGAGAAAAAGATGGGCTCCTGGTACCAGCTGTTAGTTGGAAAGTGGTTGGAAATCTCTTCTGTCATCTAATTCTTGCTTGCTGCAAGAAAGTAGGATTTTGCTCATTCTTTAAGCAAAAAAACATAAACAGTTTTGCACACAAGATACATCAGTCTGTTATCACCATCACACCCTAACTGAAACAACATCCAGACCATCAAAAGTCACAAACTAGGATTCAGCAAAGAGTAAGTCACAAGTTCTCTCTCCTAACTTTGCTGATGTTCTATCTCTAAGAGGCAAAACCTGAAAAGATGTGTGTCTTGCCTAGGTGACAGTGACATGTGCCTTGTGTTGTAAATAGGAAGAAGATCATAACACAGCTTGGTAAATTAACAAAAAGAACTATCATCATGCTAGTTGTAAATAATCATTTTGCACAGTTAAGTACATCCAGCTGACCAGTGGTAAATGCATACAATAATCATGGTTTCTATTCATAAATGCATGCTTATTTATGCTGTCATACGGGTATTTTTTTAGGCTGTAATTTTAAAGTATTTTTAATTGCCATTATTATTAAAATCTAGCAACACTTCTGCTTCCTTGCTATTTAGACCGTTGCAGTCAAGTAGGAAAAACTGCAATAAACTAGGCACTGGGAACCGAGCATACCTGGAAACCTGTTTATTTACAAAATGTGCAAAGTGTTCTCATTGGCACTTAGCCTGTTTTACGATCAAATACTCCTGGCATGTACCTGATACGGACCACTTGACGCATGTTGATTGAGAGCCACTGCCTTTTCAGACACCTCACATGCTGGTACCAAGCTTAAGCTTCAGTGAAATATGCTTGCATTTCCTCACGAGATTTTACTGTCACTGCCAATATTGCAGTTGTTGCTGGAACAGCTGCGCTGGCAAGAGCCCGTACGGAGGTGTAAGAAAAGACAAACAAAGCCTGCAAGCTGCTAGTGAGGAGCTCCATTTCCAGGCTAAGCTTGCTGAGATCCGAGCCCAGTGGCGAGGGACGCTGCGGGGCCTCACACCTAGGCAGGGCTGAACTCCTTTGAAACACATTTCCAGCGGCCACCAAAAGCCCCACGCAGGGAAGGCGGCCCCAGCCACCAGAGGGGCACGCGGCCGAGGATGGACCACCTCCCTGCCGCGGCGGGTTCCGCCCAGGCGGGGCAGGGG
>NW_009918467.1:0-10886 GCF_000696875.1 Nestor notabilis
AGAGAAGTCGGGTTTGCACATTAAAACCGCTTTTAGGCTTCAGGCGTATTGTTCTCCTGTTATTTACCTTCTTAACAACAGGTTTTAGGTGTGTTATTTTCCTCTTCTTTAGCTCCGTTGACAGCAGCTTGAAGGTGGGAAGCAAAGTGAAAGGGGTCACCTCTGCTTCGCAGCCCGCACGTCTCAAAGCTCTGCTGGTGTTGCAGTTGAGCACTTACATTCAGTTTGTAATCCTTAGCACCCAGTTCTGTGGCTGGCCTTTAAACAAGCCCCTTACTCCACCGTTCCTCATCTGGGAAGTGTCTGGGTTGGCATTTCGGGTTGTTGAGGGTCTCGCTGCCGTTGTTCAGGAGCGGGCCAGGGTGAAGCATGGACTCCCTGGATCACATGCTGACGGACCCCCTGGAGCTGGGACCCTGCGGGGATGGGAGCAGGACCCGCATCATGGAGGACTGCATGCTGGGGAGCACCAGAGTCAGCCTGCCCGAGGACCTCCTGGAGGATGTGAGTAGTGCTGAGGTGCTTTATCTTCGCAGAGCCCTGAAGAGCGGCACGTTTCATTCTCTCTTGTGGGGCTTAGAGCAAACGGGGAGGAGGGGAAATGTTTCTGACTGTCCTGGGAAAGAATTGCGGCCTTCCAGTGTCTGAAGGCAGCTACAAGGGTGCAGAAAGGAGCTCTTCATCAGTGGCTGTAGCAATAGGACAAGGGGGGATGGGTTTAAGCTGAAACAGGGGAAGTTCAGGTTAGATCTAAGGCAGAAGCTGTTCCCTGTGAGGGTGCTGAGGTGCTGGCACAGGGTGCCCAGAGAAGCTGTGGCTGCCCCATCCCTGGCAGTGTTCAAGGCCAGGTTGGACACAGGGGCTTGGAGCAACCTGCTCTAGTGTGAGGCGTCCCTGCCCTGCAGCAGGGGTTTGGAACTGGATGAGCTTTAAGGTCCCTTCAACCCAAACCAGGCTGGGGTTCTGATCCTATGAAAATTGTCTTTTAAAACTTTTCTCATACACTCTTTTTCTAGGTAACAATTGCTTTTACTTTAGAATTGCCTTTAAGAAAGTACTGTTGGTTTTAAGTTTACTCTCTTATTGCTATTAGTATCATTAATTTCCTCACCTTTCCTCTTCGTGCCCTGATACTGTTGTTATTTCACCACAGAAAGCCTTAAGGGCTAAAGAATTGTTCATGACATCGACTCATGTTCTTCACTCTTGTCTTTGGCTTTCTTTAGCCCGAGATCTTCTTTGAAGTTGTCAGCTTGTCTACGTGGCAGGAGGTGCTGACAGATGCTCAGCAAGAGCACCTGAAGAAGTTCCTGCCTCACTTCCCCGAAAACAACCGGGAGCATCAGAACAAGCTCATCACCGCCTTGTTCAGCGGCGAAAACTTCCGCTTCGGGAACCCGCTGCACATCGCCCAGAAGCTTTTCCGTGGTCAGTGAGTGTAGCAAACACTGTGCTGTCAGGGTTAATTCCGCAGCTAGCGGCGAGGATCTCAAGTGCTTTTTGCCTCTTCCAGATGGACACTTCAACCCCGAAGTGGTGAAGTACCGGCAGCTCTGTTTCAAGTCCCAGTACAAGCGGTACCTGAGCTCTCAGCAGCAGTACTTCTACCGACTGCTCAAGCAGATCCTTGCTTCCCGCAACGTGAGTGTCGTCGCTGCTTGAACTGGAGGTTTAAACTGAAAGAGGAGAGATTTTGATTAGATGTTAGGAAGCCCTTTACTGGGAGAGTGAGACGAGCTCTGAGGCAGAAGCTCTTCCCTGTGAGGGTGCTGAGGCGCTGGCACAGGGTGCCCAGAGAAGCTGTGGCTGCCCCATCCCTGGCAGTGTTCAAGGCCAGGTTGGACACAGGGGCTTGGAGCAACCTGCTCTAGTGGAAGGTGGCCCTGCCCGTGGCTTTAAGGTCCCTTCCAACCAAAACCAGTCTGGGATTCTGTGCTGTCTTGTGTTTGGCAACAGATACGTTGTCTTCACAACAAAGTGTCCTGGTATTTGTGCATTCACAATTCTCAGAGGTCTTTCCTTTCTGCTTTTTTTCGGTGGCCCTCATGAGAATAGCAGGATTGTTGTTATGTTTGCAGATTTCAGGGTTTGAAAATCTCATAGCTCTTGGTTGTGTATAGCATCTTTTTTCCATGCCTGCTTTGTCTCCTGTTTCCTGCACTTGCCCCTTTACACCTTGTTGTCCTGTTAACAAGTCATTCTGCCTTCGTTTTCTACTGTTTCTGTCATTCTGAAACAAGTGAGGTTGCCCAGTATGTGCTTGTATGAATTTCCCAGCTTCATTGGGTACTGATGCAGAATAGATACAAAACCCTGATTCTGATGCCTGTAAATCCCTGATCAGATCTTCCTTTGTGAATACTGTTCTCTGCTAACTGCTGACTGAAACGTGTTCAGTGTGACTACTTGCCCACATCGTTTCTTTATGCTTAGACATTGAAGCATACAGGGTGTGTGGATGAAGAGAAAAGTCTGTCTTTCCAAAACGCCCCACAGTGATGTGGGAAAAAGAATGTGGAACTATGTGGGAAGTTCATAAAATCACAGAATGGTTTGGGTTGGAAGGGACCTTAAAGCTCATCTAGTTCTGGCAGGGACACCTTCCACTAGAGCAGGTTGCTCCAAGCCCCTGTGTCCAACCTGCCCTTGAACACTGCCAGGGCTGGGGCAGCCACAGCTTCTCTGGGCAAAGTTATTTCCTCTGTAGCCATAAGGGATAAAGTGTTTTCTTCAAAAGAGACAGTATTCCATGTCTGTGTTATGTATTTGATGTGGTAGCTGCCCAAGTGGATTTCGGAGCTATGATTAGGTTCTTCTCAACAGTCCGGGTACAATGGCAGGGAGGTATTGCCGTGTGTGCAGAGGAAGGTGTGGGAATTCCACCTGGCTTTTTCTTCCTTTTAGTATTGGTCTAAAAATGCTGATCTTAAAATCAAGTGTGTGGCAGATGCTGGTACTTCTTGAGGGCTACCTCATAAAGAACTGAGTGCTTACCACACGTGTTAAACTTGCTGAAAGCACGAGTTGAGCTTACCTGTTGCTGATTACAACACTGTAGCTGAGACAACTAACATCACATGCATCTCATCTTTCAGTACCTGCTGGAATTGGCCAGGAAAGGAGGCCCTGAGATGACCATGAGGAGAAAGCACTTCTCACCCACCTATGACTCGGAAGAACGGGACAGGCGGACACATCGGCGCTACCTGAAGATACTGAGGGAGGTGAAAGAGGAGTGTGGAGATACCACTTTGTCTTCTGATGAAGAAGGTAATGCCCTGGATTGAGCTAAAGACTGGAGGTGTGAATGGAGAAAGACAACTTTTGATGTGGGGACAATGTCTTTGATAGAAGGATGAAAACTGGGCTCCAGTTTTATTGGCTCTGATAATAGGATTAATGTAGACTGATGTTAGGAGTTGCAGAGGTAAATTTATTTCTCTGGTTTAGATCTAAGCTCCTGGCCTCCAAGTTCTCCATCACGTTGCCCAAGTCCACCAGTTCCCCTGAGAGTGATCCCCACGTTGTCAACCTTGGACATGAAAACAGCAGGTGAGAACCAAACTAGGGGTTGATGCAGATTTAGGGGTGAGAATGACTTTGAGAGCCTGCAAGAATCAGTCTGAAAATCAGTGGTTTGATGGGCAGTCTTGTAGTGCTTCATTTTTACAGTCTCCAAAGGAGATGGCTCTTCCAGTTTAATCTTGTTGGCTCTTCCTGTTGAATCTTTTTCTCCTTGGAAGGCTACAGTTTGTATAATGCTACTGATTTCTCTGTTACATGTTGCCTTGAATGTTTGAGGCATTAGCATAGTCCAGTTTGAAATATCTTGGTGTATGTGTTACTGTCATCAAGGCTACTGTAACCAAGTCTGCAAACCCTTCGTGTGGCACAGCTGGTTCTCACTTCTTTTCACTTCCATATTTGCATCAGCACTGAAATCAGATGAACCAGGGAAGAAAGTACTGAAATAAACTGGTGGATTAAAAGAAATTTGAGTAAGGAAAATTTTGTCACTGAAATGTGAGGATCATTGGAAGTGGGAATGGACAGAAAATGGCATCTTAAGACGTCTCTGTCACTGTGCAAATAACCTCTGACTGTTTTTTTCCTTGCAGACAAGATAGAAATTGGGGAGAGTGATGTGAAGATGATGCTGAAGAAGCATCATGAGAAACGAAAACGTCACCCTGTAAGATGTTATGAAGTTTTGGGGGTGGGACTGCATCTTACCTCTCAGTCTTCTATCTCTTAGCCACAGAGCTCAGGGTACTTATGGGTGGCAAAAATGACTGCTGCTTCTTTGGTGTGCATCCTTCAGCCCTTTATTGTGACCTGTATTTATATGTCATTGTATATATATGCAGATTGGTTATGCTTATGGGCTTAGAGGGATTTTGTCATTTTAGCTGTGTGTTCTGGAGGGACAAAATGCTGGATTTCAGGATCAGAAGGCTGCCTAACTTTTACTACAGTAACTAACCTCATAAGCTGATCCCAGCTAACTTTGGGGCACTTCAGAACTTGGGTTATCTTCTGTACTCTTGTTGCTAGCTTCACACTTTGTCCTTTCCCAGTTTTCATTTCTATCCCCTTGTCCTGTGCAGGACCACCCTGATCTGGTTACAACAGACGTGACTCTTGAGGACATCATGACTCGAGTGAATGCTGGCAGGAAAGGTTCCTTAGCAGGTCAGTGCCTTGGACACCAGAATTGTGCACCACAGGGTATCCTGTCTGTGGGAAAAGCTCAGGAGGGATCTAGTCCAGATGGGTTGTTGTATCCTTTTGCTCTTCACGTAGCTGCTGACCACGCTGGGGTTGTGACTTGTTCCATTTCAGTAGCTCACAGCCAACTCCAGTTCCCACTGAAGGTGCATTCAGCTAATTGATGACAGTTAATTTGTATCTTTGCTCTCAGCAGCTCCTTTGCCTTTCTGATTTCATATGAAAACTAAAGGTTTTCTATTAAATCAGGGTGCATTGGAGTTTCATGGAAAGATTCATGGAAATGACTGGGAAGATGGAATAAATGATGTGTGAATGAGTTTCTGAATGTACATTTAAATACATAGTTTACGACTCACTGAAATATGCTAAGAAGCTTTACCATTAATCCTTCTTATCTTTTATATTTAAAGCTTTATTTGACCTTGCAACCCTCAAGAAAAAGGTGAAGGAAAAGGATGATAAGAAGAAAAAAAAGCTGAAGATGATTAAATCCGAGGTGGAAGATTTGGCTGACTCTCTTAGCAACGCAGATGGGATTCCATCAATGTCTCAGGATCCTTCTCCCATCCCCTTGTCATCTGTCAAAGAGGAGTAAGTGCTTCAGAGGGCCCTGAGAGCCTGAGGATGGAGAGAGCAGCAGATGTTGGAGCTCAGTTTTCTGTGGGACTTCTGTAGGGTTTGGTTTGGTGTTGCTCGTGAAACGTGTAGTTTTTATCTCTGTGTATGAAGGTGAATATTCGCTCGGGGAACTTACTCTGTGCTCTCTTTCATTTGCAGACCTCTTGAAGAGATGAAGCCATGCCTTGGCATAAATGAGATCTCTTCCAACTTCTTTTCCCTTCTTTTGGAGATACTGTATCTGGAAGGACCTGCTACCCTTTCTGTTGTAAGGAACCACCCATTTATCTAGGAACCTTTGCAGGGGATAGAGGGGTTTATGGCTGTGTAATGGTGATTCTTCTCCAGAGTTGTTCCGCATTAAGATGTAGGTTACCTGCTAAAGAGATGAAACCCTTTGGGAGTGCACACCACATCCTGCTGTGAACATAGATTTCGTCAGTTGAATCTATAAGTCTTTCCATACCTGTTCTTTAGATCATGGTTAGATACATTCTGTATATGAAGGGCAGAGATGATGGGGAAGTTTCTGCCCCTTTGTGGTGTGTGTTGTCCAAAATACCTTGTGGTGGTTAATTGAAAAAGTCAGATGATTATTTTCATACCTAAAAATGGTTTTGTCCCCTGGCTGGTTTTCTATTCAAACAGCCACAGAGCGTGAGATCTTCAATAGAGTATTTCTTTTTCTCTTCAGCTTGAAGATAAAGTTCTAGATTGGCAATCTTCTCCTGCCAGCGCACTAAATAACTGGTTCTCCTTTGCCCCTAACTGGTCTGAACTGGTGTTGCCCGCCTTGCAGTACTTGACAGGTGACAGCAGAGGTGAGAATGGCTGTTAAAAATATCCACAATGCTTGTACCTCAGTTCTCATCAGAGCTGGTGATATTATAGAATGGTTTGGGTTGGAAAGGACTTTAAGATCATCCAGCTCCAACCCCCTGCCATGGGCAGGGACACCTTCCGCTAGAGCAGGTTGCTTCCAGCCCCTGTGTCCAACCTGGCCTTGAACACTGCCAGGGATGGGACATTTATCACTTCTTCAGACAGCCTGTGCCAGCTCAAATCATCACAACAATGAATCCTTGTATTGTTGACAGTGTTTCTATCATAGGCTTCATGGCTGACATTTCTTGCTTGTGGTAGGCTTGTTTTGTGTGTGGATAGTAGATAAGAGCCAGCTTGAGTACGCAAAAACGTGTGTGCAAGTGCCTCTGGGCAGTTTATCCTGCTCAGATCACACACTTCAGGTGGGAGCTTCGAAGCAGGAATAAATTAGTTTCTTCCCAGTACAAAAACGTGCTTGTCTTTGGAGATGATAAAACAGAAACTAGATGATGCCTTGAGCAATGACCTTGGAAACATGTAGTGGGCTTTGACCTGGGGCTCAGGCTGCAGATGTTCCTTTCAAACTAAATTATTCTGTGGTTCTCATTTGCTTAGTGGGAAGTTTTAAAAGGATAGACAGTGTAGATTGTAGTGGCCTTTGCAGCAGGGATATTTGATGTTCTCTGTAACACTGGTGAATGCTCTAAATCCTGAGTTCACTTCCCCTGAGCCCAGGAATAGTCACCGTACAGTGACTGGTGTCTCACAGCATAAACAGGATCTCAGTGAAAGGCTCATTATCCTGTTCTGTCCTTTCCTTGTGCTTGCACTGTTACTGTGAGATGTTTACCTCCCCTTTGGACCATGCAGAGCTGCCCTTCACTTGAAGTGCTTTATCTGTCAGGATGAGTCTAACTCAACAGCTTGTACTGCAACAGTAGGATCTAAGGGGTTGGAGGATTGATGTCTCTGACACAGGCACTTTTCATTGTAGATGTTCCTTCCAGCTTCTCCCCTTATGTTGAATTCAAGGAGAAAACTCAGCAGTGGAAATTGCTTGGTGAGTATTGTGTGTTCTTCTGTGATTTCTCCTCTAGTAAGGGTTTGTTGTAACGGTAACACCCTTCAAATCTGAACACCTTAATGTTTTCCTTCCATAGAGCACACCTGGTTGTTCAGAGTGATAATTAATCCTTACAAATGAATTGAGCTTCTCCATGGAGCAAACTGACACTGTTCCCATTTTTAAAAGCAGAAACTAAAGAGCAAATTGATAATCAACGTGCCCATAATCAATGTGTGACTGAATTACAGATGGCTTGTGGTTATGTTTGTTCATTTAGCTACTAGCAGGGTTTTCCATTCTTAACTATAACAATTCGAGTAATCATATTTATAAGGGCTTAAACTGGCAGAGATTTGGAGTCAGGAAGCAGTTCCACTGGTCCCTGCTCTGGGGCTCAGTGACTGGAATTATTTTGGAGAGCAGGAACCATCTGCAAGTATAGGTGGCTGTGGCTCAAACAGGGCCTTGCCCACTGTGCAGGGAGTTAAAGCAGGGTCCTTTGTACCAACACAGGAGAGTAACAGGGTTTTAGCACTTTCCTAAGCCCTGGATGTCTTCAAGTATTGAAATTGGAGCATCTGTGGTGTGGGAGATGCCTTGTGACTGGTGATACATAGAGAGGGGAAGGCAGTAGGAGGTGGCTTGGGAAGTACAAGCAACCGGCTTCGTAGCGAATAAAGGACTTATGTTTCCTATTTCCCCTGATTTCTTGGACTAGGTACGTGCCAAGATCATGAGAAGGAGTTGGCAGCACTGTTTCAGCTCTGGTTGGAGACCAAAGACCAGACTTTTTTCAAAGTGAGTCAGAAACATTATCACCTTCCCCAGCACAAAACCTGACAGGGTTATAATCCAACACTGACATTTCTCTGCTTTCTGATAGGAGAATGAAGACAGCTCAGATGCCACCATGCCAATTCCCAGAGTGTAAGTAACTAACACTGCTTGGCAGCTTTTGCAGCGTGTGCTGCAGCTGTGCAGTTTGGTCCTTGCTCCTCTGGATCTGAAGGGCTGGTTGTTTAAAGTGATTTCACATCATGGGGCAGGAGGGAACTTGATAGTGTGATGTTACAAGTGCAGTAACTTCACAAAATCAACTGGTTTTCTCCAAGTTGGATATATTACCAGATCAGCCTGTAATCCAGCTTATGAGGTGACTAATCCTTTGGGATGTTCTTTGGGACTTTTGTTGCTCAGAACTGATGCTGACCTTTGTTTCAGAAGGACTGACTATGTAGTCCGACCTAGCACTGGTGAGGAGAAACGTGTGTTTCAGGAACAGGTAAGAAGAGAATCCTCTTAATTTTGAGTGCACATGTTGAAACAACTGGCCACTGAAGAGAATCTGTGTGGGATGGCAGTTTTATACTCTACACAGACTTTGTTGATGCAAAGTTTCTTCTGTCGTGAAGTATCTAGGCCTTAGTTAAAACTTGCTAACATAGACTAGCTGCTAACTTCAAAACCATCTGTATTTCCAATGAGTACTGGGCAAAATTCGTTTAAATGGGTAGTGCCAACCTTTCTGTCTCCTATTCTGTCCCCCAGCATATGAGGGTGACTTGTCTCTAGAACTACTGAGCACGTATGAGTACAAGCAGAAGACAAGTGGCCATAACTGCACCCATGCACTTAGTTATCTTCTATATCTTAGTAGATGCAAGTTGGAAAACCCTTGGAAATCTCTTTTACCACATTACAGGAGGAAGAAAGGGCTTGTTGTTGCTGGGGGAAGGGTGTTTGCTGGGCAGAAGGTGTATCTCTGGCACCTCTCCACTCTGTGCAGCTGCTTAACAGTGAACCACATGTATTGCACCTGCACACTTTGGTTAGGTGGTGCTTTACCTTCTCCTTGAAGTAGTCTGTGATCCACAATAAGTATACACAGTAGTGTCTGAGCCTTTAACTTCTGAAAAAGCTCTCTCTGGAGAATGATAACAACTTAAACATGGCAGAAGCTTTAAGACTTTGCTCTTTATGTTTCCTGCTAAATTCAGTCCTCTTGTTCCCAAACACAGGAGCGTTACCGTTACAGCCAGCCCCACAAAGCTTTCACTTTCCGTATGCATGGCTTTGAGTCAGTTGTTGGTCCTGTGAAGGGGGTGTTTGACAAGGAAACCTCCTTAAACAAAGCCCGAGAGCATTCCCTCCTGCGCTCAGACCGACCAGCATATGTCACCATCTTGTCCCTTGGTAAGATGATGGCCAGGAAAAGGTGTTTAAAAAGGAGAGAGGCTCCGTGACTCCCCACATAATGAGTTTAGGAATCTGTATTATAAAGAGGAACAGTGGGAAGACTGGGACACAAGTGAAGAAGAAATCAATTATATGGAATAGAGGGAAGGATGTTCTTCCCTGTGAGGGTGCTGAGGCGCTGGCACAGGTTGCCCAAAGAAGAGGTGAAAGCTCCATCCCTGGCAGTGTTCAAGGCCAGGTTTTGCAGAGCCTTGGGTGACATGGTCTAGTGTGAGGTGTCCCTGCCCCATCACAGGAGATTGGAACTATATGATCTTAAGGCCCTTTCCAACCCAAACCATTCTATGATTCTGTGAAGTGCTGGGAGCAGGAATAACTAGAAAAGAAAGCCTCTGTATGCTGCTGTTGATCTGAGAGAAAATGGGAAATGGAGAAGAGGGTCCATGGGGATGGCTGAAGCCAAGGCTCAAATAACTGGAAAACAACAAGTGGTGGTTTCAGTTCCCTGCTGTGAAGCCGTTCTGGGGTTCAGTTCCCAAGTTCACCACTCCAAGCACAAAGCTGGCACAGTGGATGTACTTTAAAAAGGTCCTTTATAATCTCTGCTCATACCTCTGAGGGATCACCATGAGCAAGAGGGCACTGTGACAGCAGGGATAAGAAAACAATACCCAAATGTATCTGCTGAAGTACCTGAACACAGCTGCAAGTTTTAAGCTCTGACTTTGTGTTTTAGTTCGTGATGCTGCTGCTCGTCTTCCTAATGGAGAAGGAACTCGTGCTGAAATCTGTGAGCTGCTTAAAGATTCCCAGTTCTTAGCTCCTGATGTCACAAGTGCTCAAGTAAGTTGGTTTTGTGTCTGGCCTCGGACAGATTCTCCTTTAAAATCACTGCACAGACCCAGGCAGTGTTCAGTGGCTAAGGCTTGATGATTTTTGTTCTGCTTTGATTAGGAAAAGGGAGCTATGTACTACTCTGTGCTGCTGCAAATCTGCCCCAAAGTCAGGACCATGAAAAAGCATCTAGAAAAGCCACAGAATTAACAGTGTGCCTTCAGAAACAGTTGATTTTCAGAGCTTTCAGCCTTGATGGAAGCTCCATTTAACCCAAGGTGGCAAACAGCACCCTGTGCCGCTGCTCTCAGTCGATTCTTCCTCAGATGAGAACTGCTAGCAGCTTACTGAGGTTTTACTTTGCTGTTTGTGACTTTTGGCTTGCCCAAGCAGGGACTTGATTCTGTGAATCCTGCACTTCCAGGTTAATACTGTTGTTAGTGGTGCTCTGGATCGATTACACTATGAGAAAGATCCCTGTGTGAAGTACGACATTGGACGCAAGTTGTGGATCTACCTGCACCGGGACAGGAGTGAGGAAGAGTTTGGTAAGTCCGGCTTGGTGATACCTTAAGAATTGACTATGTTTGTAAATCTCTTGAGCTTCTTCAGCAGG
>NW_009918467.1:10917-25468 GCF_000696875.1 Nestor notabilis
ATGGTGAGCACTAATCTGTCAGTCTAGCTTTTTTCTCTGTCACTTTGCTCATGTTAGCCCTTCAGCACTTAAATCCAGTCTTCAAGAGGAGTGTGTCAGTTGGAAGTACTTCTGTGTAAAATAGCATCCTGGGTACAATATATATGCATTCACAAGTTCTTGTGTGTCTTATTTTCAGCCTTTTTTGGCTTGTTGTACTTGATATTTTCACTCTGCACTATTGCATGACTCCGTGTGTGTTTAGTTTCTTGTCTGAAGATGAACTTACGTTTCTGACCTGGCCTCTCTTAAATCAGTTTGCTCGTGTCCAGGAGCTCTAACCATTCATTTGGATTTGCAGAACGGATCCACCAGGCTCAAGCTGCTGCAGCAAAGGCCAAGAAGGCTCTTCAGCAGAAGCCAAAACCTCCAGCTAAAATGGTAAATCAGGTTTGCACAAATGCTTTTGGGATTGGGAGGGAGGTAGAAGGCTTCGTTTAATCCCTAAATTCTGCGTCCACAGTGGCTGGTGAAAGTCACACGTTTGAGTTATTGATTCAGTATGTGTATGAATGTCAGTGTTGGTCTAGCACCAGTACACACAGTGAAGAGGGAAAGATTGAACTTTGCTCCTCCAGCTCCCGCTGTTATCCTCACTGATGTCAACAGAAAGGTCAATGGAATTCATTTGTGCTGCTTGTCTTAGGGATGGTCTTTTAGATCTCATGTTGAGGTCAATCTGTAGCAGAGTGTGTGGAACACATTTTCTGCTCTCCCCATTGCTGTGCTGAAGCTGTCAGGGTTTGGATGTCTTTTTGTTGGTTTTGATATCAAGTATCAGTGATTGCTGTTGGCATATTAACCAAGGTGCAAATATGCACTTCATGAATGTTTGACACAGCTGAGATGCACTTTTTCCCTGAGAACAGGAGCAGCCAAATGCACCAACCCACTCGTGGCTGCAGTTGAGGATGGCAGACATGTGTGAGGTCAGGATATAGCACTGGGGCATCATTCATAGCCATCCAGAGCTCAGCTTAAAGTGCTCGGCTCACTCAAACCCAGTTTTTGTGAAGACCTTCACTCTCCACACGCTTTCTTTGCAGAAGTCTAGCAGCAAGGAGAGTTCAGTGAAGGCAGTCCCCAGCAGCACATCAGAGCCCAGCCAGCTGAGCCTGAGTGACTCCAGCATGCCTCCAACTCCTGTGACTCCCGTGACACCAACTGCACCAGCATTACCAGCAACACCTATTTCACCCCCTCCAGTGTCTGTGGTTAGCAAGAGCATATCTAGTGCTGCACCAGAGCCAGCAAAACCCAGCCAGAGGTATTTCTGCTGTCTCATACATCACTTGTGAATGTTGCTGCTCCTTTCTCGGTCATTTCCTACTTCTTTGCTCACCTACTGGCTTTATCTTTCCCATAGTGTTCTTCTGGTGTCATCCCCTACCATGCCACAGCTCGGGACATTGCTTTCCACAGCCCAGAGTTCACAGCCTGGGCCACAGCCACCTCCTGCCCGGGTGGTCAGTCACACCACGTCCTCAGGACTGCCACAGGTCCGAGTGGTCACTGCCCAGTCCAGCCTCCCAGCCGTGTCTCAGCAAGCCCCAGTGGTAACCCAGCAGCAGCAACCTACATCAGTGCCTCAAATTCGTGTTCCAGCTACAGCCACACAAACCAAAGTGCTCCCTCAGGTGAGTTTGGCTGCATGGAAGTGGTGAGTAGCTCTGACTTCTAATCTTGACTGCTCCTAGTTTTTGGGTGGTGTTTTTCACTTGGAGTAAGCAGCATAATAAAAAAGTCCATAGAACTTGCAAGCTAAGGCACGACGTAAAGAATAATTAAGACTGTTATTATTGTGTTAGTCCACTCACAGGCTGCTTGTGTGTCTTGCTGTAGGCAGTGATGACTCTCCCAGTGAAAACTCAAACCAGCCCAATGCAGGTGCAAAGACCAGGAAGCTCTGTGACAGGACAGACAGGCATCACTGTGACAGGGCTGTCTGCAGCACCCAGTCCTGCTGTCAAGCCAGTAACCAGCTCTCCAGGCAGTTCTGCTACAAGCACCTCCTCCACCACTGTCATCCAGAATGTGGCTGGCCAGAATATCATCAAGCAGGTGAGAGGGAGAGACAAGGAGCTGGGCTCTGAGACCCAGTTGTTTCCTGTTTGTCATGGCAGATATGACAGCAGATGTGAAAAGATAAAGCTGTAGTGAGCCACAGTGCTGTATGAGTTGATTTACCATGCAGATTTAGGTAGTTGTTGGTCTGGTGTATTGGAGCCTGCACTGTGTAGAGTACTGATGTGTCCTGGTTTTGGTTGGGATATTGTTAATTTTCCTCCTAACAGTTGGTGTTTTGGCTTTAGTCTGAGAATAATGTTGAGAACATGTTATCAGTGTGTTAGTGCAGGTTCTTTAATTAACCAGCTTCAGATGCTGGTCTGTCCTTCCTCTTGTTTGGAAAAGAAATCAGCTCCACAGTATTCCGGATTGTATATGGTTTTGGGAATGCCATCTGATAGTCCACCAGGACTGTTTTCAGTAGCATACCTGCGTGCTGGCATCATTCTGCTTCAATGCAGATGGGAGCAGACATCATCCTATAGGGAAGTTCTGCTTGGACTGGTTTGATACAGCCGTTGCTCTGGTCTCTTCCAGGTGGCTATCACAGGGCAACTTGGCATGAAGACCCAGCCTGGAAGTGGCATCCCCCTCACAGCGACCAATTTTCGGATCCAGGGGAAGGATGTGTTGCGCCTTCCCCCCTCCTCCATCACCACAGATGCCAAGGGCCAGACTGTGCTGCGGATCACCCCGGACATGATGGCCACGCTGGCCAAATCTCAGGTCACTACTGTCAAACTGACTCAGGACCTCTTCACAGCAGCTGCAGGAAGCAGCACCAGCGGGAAAGGCATCTCTGCAACCTTGCACGTGACATCCAATCCTGTCCAGGCTGCTGATTCTCCAGCCAAGACGAGCACGGCCACTTCTGCTTCTTCCAGCCCAGCTGGAAGCACGGTGGTTAAAGTGACTCCTGACTTAAAGACTGCAGAGCCAACAAGCTCTGCCTTCCGACTGATGCCTGCGCTGGGCATGACTGTGGCAGATCAGAAGAGCAAAACCATCACCACGGTGGCATCCACTGAGGCCAAGCCAGCTGCTACCATAAGAATCGTGCAGGGGCTGGGGGTGATGCCCCAAAAAGCTGGTCAGACTATTACTGTAGCTACTCACACTAAGCAAGCACCCTCCTCCTCAGCAGTAAGCGTGCCTGGCACAGTCCATACCTCAGCTGTCTCCTTACCAACCATGAGTGCCACAGTGTCCAAAGCAGTTGCTGTGGCCTCGGGAGCTGCTGGGACACCCATAACTATAGGCACAGGAGCCACTGCTGTGCGGCAGGTACCCGTCAGCACCACAGTAGTATCTACATCCCAGGCAGTAAGTAATGCTAACCTTTTTCTGGAGGTGGGTGAGAGAGGGCAATGCTGAAATATACTGGTGGTTTGGGTCTAAAACCCATCCACAAAGCACTGTGGAAGCTGGGTCTGTAACTAGTTTGGTGGTGTTGGAATTAGAGCTAAATGCTGAATGACCGGGGAAATAGTCAGCTGTGTCTTCCCTCTGAAATAAGCTTTGCTTATCTGTACCTTGTGCAGCTCAGCCTTGCACCTCTGGAATCGTTTCCTTTGGAATGGTGCCAGAACTAGAAGTGCTTGTTACTCTTATTAACTTCTTTTTACCAATTTCCCCATGTAATGCCATTTTATTGCCTGGAGCAGAAGGCACCATAAATTGTATCTTGAAAGCTGCATTACTTCCTAAGGGTAAAAGTCATGGATACAATGATCCTTCCCAGAGAAATGCTGTGTGCCAAGATGCTGCAGGTTTTCAGGTCTGTGAAGATGGAGGTGAATTGCAATGAGCCTGAAATGGAGCACAAAAAAATTCTATTCTCAGGGCTCCTAAAAAGCAGGCTGAGCAGTAATTGCATGTTGTCAAGCAGTTTCTCTGCCAAATGTCCCATGGCTCCTCGTGTGTTCTTCAACTCCTCTAGGGGAAGCTACCAGCACGGATAACAGTGCCTCTGTCAGTGATCAGCCAGCCAGTGAAAGGCAAGAGCGTGGTGACTGCCCCCATCATCAAGGGCAACCTCGGGGCCAAGTGAGTATTTTGCACCTGGTAGTTTTGCTTTAGTAATAGGCCAAGGAAGGTCTGTGTTCAAAAAAAAGTTCCTGGGGAATAGAAGGTGGACTAGACCTACAGTCTGTCAATAGGTCCATTGGCTGCAAGAACTGAAGGAATATGGTGTCTGGCAATGAGAATAGTCTTTGTTTAGGTGCCCTGAGACACAGACTGGCAAATACACTGAAGAAAAATTGATCTTTGCCTTGAAACCAGCTATTAGATTAGTTCTGTTGGAGCAAGGGTTAACCTGGTGACATGCCTAAAAACACATGTAACAGTCTGTCAATAGGTCCATTGGCTGCAAGAACTGAAGGAATATGGTGTCTGGCAATGAGAATAGTCTTTGTTTAGGTGCCCTGAGACACAGACTGGCAAATACACTGAAGAAAAATTGATCTTTGCCTTGAAACCAGCTATTAGATTAGTTCTGTTGGAGCAAGGGTTAACCTGGTGACATGCCTAAAAACACATGTAAACTGAAGCCATCTCTGCTGAAGAAACCGGGGAAGTGTGAAGTGCCTTAGTGAAAATCCCTCTGGCATTCAGATATTGAAGTCTTTTCCTTTATTCTTCCATGAATTCTGGTCGTGTCTCTCTTAGAAAACATTTGAAGGCACAGTACTTTGTGCTTGGCTATTTCCGTGTTCCTCCAGAAGTGCTGTGGTCAGATCAGAGTAACCCAGTGATGTGCATGGTACAGGAGTGGAGATTAATTCGTGTGATAAAGTAACTACAACAGTGATAAACTTGTCACTTGTTTATTGGCCAGTTTTGTGGGGAAAACACTACTTAAAATCATTAATAAATTAGCTAAGTAATTAACATCTAGCAAGTGAAGAACAACTTGTGAATGTGAAAGATCTACCCTGCTGTGCTGTTCACTAACCATTCCAACTTCTCCTTCCTTAGCATCAGTGGATTAGGAAGAAATATCATCCTGACTACGATGCCAGCAGGGACAAAACTGATCGCTGGGAACAAGCCTGTGAGTTTCCTGACTGCACAGCAGCTCCAGCAGCTCCAGCAGCAAGGCCAGGCCACGCAGGTAATGGTAGCTGCACTGAGGATTATTATTTGCTTTATTAGGATTTAGCATTTCCATGTGGATTTTAAATCACTTTGACATGCGGGGTTCCATCAAAGTACAGGTAGACAGCAGTAGTGTCTGCATTAATCATGTACAGTGCATCATCTCCTTTACCTTCCCTCCATCCACATATGGGTTTTGATGTGCTGATAGTATAATGGAAGTAAACCCAAAACTCCTGCCAGGAGATGTTCCCAACTGCTTGAAGGATCGTTTCTATACGTACTTTGGCTTCTGTAGATCACCATTTCCTGAAGAAACCACAACACTGCCTCAGTGTCCATCTTAGTGTTTGGAAACTTAAGTGTTCTGTAATTCCAAAGAATTAATCTTCATTGAGTGCTGCTAGAAACAAGTCTGGTAAGTGTTGGATCCAATGGATCCAAGTCCTTCTTTAGAAACCTTGTAAAAGCATGTAGGTTTTTATTCCTGACATGTAGGTTTTTATTCCAGCTCGTTTTTAGGTCTTCAACTCTAATCCTGAAATCTCTTCCCACCATCCCACATGAACAGTAGATGGAGTGATCTCCTTGTGACAGATTCTGTTCTTGAAGCGTTTTGGTGCTTGATCTTGTTCATCAAAGTCGGTGTTTGCTGGCAGCAGAAGCAGATGATGTGCTTCAGAGCGTGACGCGAGTGCAGTGTGTCACCGGGTTGTTCTTGACAGGAGCTGAGCTTTTCCCTTTCCATTTCAAACAGGTGCGAATCCAAACAGTTCCAGCCTCCCACCTCCAGCAGGGAACAGTGTCTGGCTCCACTAAAGCAGTTTCCACTGTGGTTGTGACAACAGCTCCATCTCCAAAACAGACCCAAGACCAGCTATGAACACTGGTTAGAAAACGGATCGCTGTCCAGGACACCACTGTCACCCTCCATCCCAGCACCCAAGACAACTTAACCACAGCCATGGCTAGGGATGGGACTGGATTCTGTCACGTTGCCTGTCTGGAGTCAGCATCGTGATGTCTAGGTAGAAATTCCACAGCAAGAGATGCTGTACCTACAAAACAAAATGTTTCAGTTCGGATACATAAAGCCAAGCTCGGTGGCATTGATTGTTCAAGGAACATCCTCCTTTCCTTTGGCCTCTTCCCATCTGAGGGGCTTTTTGTGAATAGCATTTCTGGCCATTGTGGGTTGTAGACAAAGCACACGATCTTGGGCCTTCCTTAACCTGGGAAACATGTTTGGAAGGGGTTAATCAGTGGCTTTTCAGATTCCTCAAGACGATGCTCCTTTTGCTGGAGTCAATATAGGTGGCTTAGGCTGGTGGCTGAGACACCAGTTTGTAACTTAGCCAGGAAGTATATCCCTAATGCATTCAGCATCCTATAAGTACCTCTCTCCAGTCCCTGAGCTCAAACTCCTTTTGAACTGATCCTGCTTCCATGTTCTGTCAAAGGCAGGGTGAGAGCCAAGAGGGTTTTTGCTGTAGTAGAGCGAGTAACCAGGGGGAAGAGCGAGGAGTGGAGGAGATACAGGAAGTCATGGGATGAGCAAGTCTGTCAGCAAATGCAGTGGAAAGGAAAATGTTCACCAGAAGGATCCTCCTTTACTGTTCTTCAACAAATAAACCCTTTTCTCAGTCAGAAAAGACTGTAGCAGGTTATAAAAGTACGGCATATGCTTTCAGCTATACCCAGAGTGTAGTATCTTGGACTTGGAAAGAATATTTTAACCCATGATCCTGGCCTTTAGTTTTGTTTTTACCTTTGCAATTTTATCTCTATGTAAATCTGTTTGAATTCTGCACATCCCAGAGATGAATTTGTGGCTGTTCTGACATGTCCTTGAAGCTTTCTTGGAATGAGATCAGAAGATATGTTGGACCAGAAGAATAAAAGTGCAGAAAGCCTCACAGATCTCTCTGCCACCTCCTTTTGGTTTTGTACAGCTTGTTTTTGTGTACAATGATTGTCTAGCTTACTAAGGGCTAATAGATTGTCCATCTTCCCTGTAAGATGGTTTTTAACCTGATTTCTCTTGTAGTCGTTTTTTTTACCTGTGTGGTTTGCTCTGAATTTTGTGTTATTGAATATATCTATGGAAAGAACCCAGCCTTGGAGTTCATCACTCCTCCAGTGCTGGGCTGGAGCTGTGTCCTGCACAATATCTAACCTACTTCAGGGGTAGGTTGGAGGGAATGGGGTATTTCAGTAAAGAAAGAAATAGGATGGAATAAGCAGAACACATCAGTGCAACACTTGAAAGCAAGCACTTAAATTATGGTTTAAACAGCTCAGGAACAGAATTTGGAGTGGTAAAGGTTTTCTGAGCCTATCTGTCAGCTTTTGTGCCTTTTTTTGTACATGTAACTATCACCTAAGGAGACAGCAGAAGGGCTCTGGTTTGGGAGGGAAGTGAGAATGTTCTTAAGTCCTTTTAGTTGTGAAGTTAAAATAAGAAATTAAAGAGAGAAGTGACTTCCTGATATGTGAAAGAGCCCCTCTGAATTCAAAACATAATGAAGATAATCCCCCTGTGTTACTTCTGTCCATAACTACTAAAGTTCTTCAATGTCCAAACCTACCATCGTGTGCTGAAGGATGGCTACAGTGTGAAGCCCCTTAAATGTGAATCCCTCTGTGGATTTGTCACTGGACACAGGAAGCTTTGGCGGTATTAAGCTTAGAACAAGAAACCTGTATCTAGTGCTGTGAGTTTAGTGCACCTCAGATTGTTGCTGCTGCTTGGAAGAGTCCTGCAGTTCAGGACTCTTGCTAAGACTGGTTGTAAACCTGTGAGCAACCTTTGCTGGTTCACTTTGGCCTGTTCTCTTTGCTTTTGAAGTCTCATCTTTGGGGAAAGAGCAGCCGTCACTGTGGGGCTTCTTATTCCAAATGGCTCCAGGCTGGATGAGATGGGATGAGTGTAGCCCCAGCTTCCAAAATCAAAGAAAAGCCTGGTCTATGGCTCAGCTACCACGCTCTGATGAGTTGCTTCCACTCAGGTTGAAAAATAACCCTTAAGCTACTATAGGTAAAGAGCTCTGGTGTTTAATAAGTAACCTTTAAGTAGTACACAGTAGGCTGAAGGGCACAGATGGGCTTGAGTTACTTGTCTGGTGCATGCTGTGTCAGGATGAGGGAATATTTAAGCTCAGCTGTGTTCCAGGTGGTGGTTGCCCCAATGTCCTCTCGCTCTGGAGACTGGAAGCTGTTGTGGAGTACTGCAGGGAGCGTGCATGCAGAGGAAGAAAGCCTAGAGACAGTATTGTACTGACATCACCCATTCTCCAGCCTGGCACTAAAGGGCTGTTGACCTTCTACAGTTACAAAGTGGAAGTGCAGCCTGTTTCCATCACAGCGTGAGGCTCCTTAAGAGTTATCCAAGAGCCTAATTTCTGCAAACCCATGGCTTAGATGTTTATTTCCACCAAGAGAATATCATGTAATCATTGCTTTTGACACAAACTGCCACGGGCTATTTAAAGCCTTTCTAACCTTTGTTTTAACAGCTGCTCTGTTTCATTTAAATCATGGGGGAAATCTGTATTTATATACCTTAGTAGGATGCCCTCATAACCCAGTGAACTCACCGTGAGGTTACTTGAGGCATTCCTTTTCAAAAGCAATAGCTAGTCAGCCATCAACCTGCATATTTTTAACAGTTGATCCTTATTTTCCAAATGCCTTGGTGTAGTTTTTAGGGAAATGCAAAACCTTTGTTACTTGTTCTTCACGTGGCAAACCTGAACCACAGAAACTAGAGCAAAGTCACTGTAGATTGTGCCTGCCTGACGTGAGTTCTTGTAGGATGAATCACCTCTCTGGGTATAAGCATCTCCTTCTGTGGACTATAAAAAGAACCCTGGATGAGTAGCTCGAATTTGGGCTTTTAATGATGTAATTTAGGGATGATACATCCTATGTCAGGTGACCCATTCGATGTGGATTAATCCATCCGAGCATGGATTAATCTTGTATATGGCATCCTGCACTGAGGCCTGAGAACTGCTACGTCAGAGGTAAATCTTTTCAGAAGCAATTTGTTTCCTTATGCCTAGAAGCATTCAATTTGCTAAGCCTTCCATCCATATCCTCTAACATTCCTTTTGCTCACTCTCCTCCAGGTTGCAGGACCTGGAGCAAAGTAACTCACCTACAAGATCAAAGAGCCCTGAGGCAAAAATGTGCTGGTCTTTCAGAGCTGCAGGATCAGGTAGTTTTACAACTGCAAGAAAGAGCAGGGTTAACAAAGATGCTATGCATAGTTAACAAGTAACTATGCAAAGATGCTGGCGTAGTTTGAAACTTGGTGAGTGACTTTAATGTCTTTCTGTGTCATTCTGAATGAATTTTTGGCAAGAAGGGAGTATTTTTCAGTTTGTGCTTGGGGGAAACACTGGCTGCTTGGTATTTACAAGACATACATACAAAAATAGGCTTCTATATGTAGACAAATATGATTGCTGGAACTGTTTGCACTGAGGACTTTAAAACTGCTTAAGCAAGTTGCTTGTAAATCTGTGGTGAGAATTGTTCTTGCATTCTCAGTTACACAGTGAAATTCTGGGCATGGGCTGACAGAAGCCCTTGAGTCACTGCAGCTTTAGGGATTCCTGATTTCCCTTTGCACTGCTTCTTTCCTCTAAGGAAGTAAGTTCAGTTTCAGTTTTATAGTTTCATTGTCATATTTCAGCCTCTAGGAAGCTGGTAACTTGTCAATAATCATTAACTGAGAAGGCATTAACGTGCAAAGCCAGGGGTTTCACCAACAGCCCTGAGTGCTTCATTGACACAAAAATAACCCCCCCCATTCCTCTGAGGAGGCAGCATGAAAGCTTAGTCTGTGTTTTTAGATAGCTGTGACCAAGAGACCGAGCCCCCAGTCACAGGGATGAGTCCTTTGTCGTTAGAAGGCCAAGTTTGTGTTTGGTTGATAGGGAACCACTGTTGATTCTTCAGAAGTGCTCTCTTCTCTCAGTAGCAGATAGGCCACAAGGTGAGGCAGGGTTCCCAACATCTCCCTTCCATCTGGTGGGAGGAATCGAGGGCTCAGACACCCCTTCCTTACCCCACAAGTACTTGGAGTCAGCAACAAATGTCTGAGCTTCAGAGAACTGGTAGAAGAGCCTGGTATGTCAGAGCTTACCACTTGTTCATGGAGTGAGGGAGATCTTGGTTGGATGTTATGAAAACTCACACCAAGTAAGGACACCTTAATGCTAGGATAGATTGTCTTGAGAGGAAGGGAGTCCCTGTACAGAGTGATCCTGCTTTTGGGGTGTAGAATGGACTAGAGCAGCTCTGCAGGGCTGATGTAGGCAGTGTTTCAGCCTGCCACCTCGTCCCAGAGAGCACAAGCATCATCCAGGAGAGCAAATACTTCTTGCCTCTCACAGGAGTGAATCTGTGGGTGATTCCACAGCCAGTTTTCCTGCTTGAGGGTGAGCACGTTACCAGCATGTGCAGTCTCACCGAATCCCACTAGAGGGATAGCTGGAAGAACATCAGGCAGTTTGTTACCTGAAAGACAGCAGGAAATGGACCATGAAACAGCAAAACCCCTCACTCCATACCCACATCCTTGTCCTTTGCACCACCAAAGTGAGGGAAATAAGAGGAATAAGGGTAAAGACAAAGCTGCACAATTTCTGTTTGCTTATTTGCTTATTTCAAACAGCTGAGGTGACACCAACACAAAAGCTGAACTTCCTTTCCTGTGGAAAGGCAGTTGGGCAGGGGTCAGCTATTTTTTGTAATAAACCACAGAGAAATGGGCAATTCTGATACCTCCCCAGCTAAATTATGGCCTAATCTTACACATTTGCGGCTCGTTAGACAGACAGGACCTTAACTGACTTGGAATCTTGGGTGTGCCTGAGTGTACAGACAGGTTTCAAAACACACAGTGCCACAAACCAGGCGAGCCAGCCTGTCCACTCTGCTGCACTTACAGTCTGGCTGGCAACCACTGCTGCTGCTGATTCAGAGCTCACAAGAAGAGGTTCTCTGCTTTCCCGTGCCACAGAAGAGCTCAAGAAAGAGACCCAGGTAACAGTATAGTCCCAGGAGCAAGTCTGTTTACATGCTGTGGTGTGTTTCCTAGTGCTTTGGATTCCCTCTGGAAGCCCATGACTGCCAGATGGCTGGCACCATTAGCAACATAGAACCCATCCCCCTTAATTTTGTAAGGGTGTCTCAGAGCACGTGTCTGGGACATGATGGAGGGCTGAGGGTGGGCTTTCTCATCTCAAGCTTGTAGCAGACTCACATCCTTTGATTCATCTCATGCCCTTATCCACAGGATGGAGCTGGTCCCTAGCGTGGTGCTGTGGTCAGCTTGATCTCAGGAGGGCAAAGCTGTTAGTGCTCCCTGCCAAAGTCATGGTTGGGAAGCAGGACTCTCACCCCAGAACTGTTGAGAGAACCATTTGACGCTCACTGCACTTTTACAGCTCCCCGTTCACCAAAGCCAGTAATTATTCTCCTTGCTTTACAGATGGAGGGCTGAATCATGCCAGAAGAGCAATCCCACTGCAGATCCCCAGTGGAGCAGCACCCAGTGTTCACCTTTGCTCTCCGGGGGCTGCCGTTTGAGCTGGAAACCACAGAGCTTCGGGGTGACGTTTTCCTCTCCTCCCACTGAATCAGCCTTTTATTTACTCTTTGGAATGCAAAGTAACAGGACACCCTGTGAGTTTTTATCTCTCTCCCAGTCTTTTGTGCTGCTGTGGGAGTTGTCGGACCGGATTGAGCGTTTTGGCTGCAGACACAGGGTGGTTTCGGGGTTGTCCGGTAGGAATCTGGGTGGGAGGGCACAGTCGGTGAAACCTCGGTGTAGGAATCACACCGAGAAGCGAATCGTTGGGACACACAGCAGGGAGGAAAAGCCTTTGTCATTGAGTTTGAATCCAGCCCTTTGCTGCTGTGGGGATGGAGGGTGCTCCTGGGCTGAGCTAGAAGTACTGGGAGCTGCCTCCACCAGGAGACTTCATTGCTGCATTCCTCATGAAAGCAGCTGCCTTGTCCCTTCTTCCACGTGGATGGCATTCCCAAGGCTGGGAGCTGATGTGGAAGTACCCTGCCTGCTCGGACAGCGTTCACTGCTCCTGCAGCTAATCCCTGCCTCCTCTGGGACTCTCCTGGGGGTCGAGCTGACGGAAGTTTAGCTCCTGGGGCTTGCATACAAAGACCGACTTGGTTCTCAGGTTTCAGCTCTCTCCTTCCTCCTAGAGGCGTGTTAAACTTCCACTTGTTGCTCTCATAATGCCGTTGCGGCCACACTGATACGAAGAGAAAACGTTAGGAGGAGGAGGTGACAGCGTTTATTGAATGAACTGATTCCAGCGGGGAGAAACAGAGGGCTTCGTTGCTGACTGCTGCCACTGCCCGTGGGTAAGTGCTTGATCTTTGTGCTTCAGCTACATCTTTCTTCATCTCAGCATCCTTCACTACAGAGGCACAGGGAGGTGTCTTACCACAAAAGGACGTGGCAGACTGCTTATTGGGAGTTGCTGCTTTAATGGTTTGGGATGTACAGTGCCCCGAAGGAGGGGGCCCACACCTACCGTGGTGTGGTGACTTGGCCACTGCTGCAGCACAGCCACCAAGTAATCACTGTGCTTTGGCAGCAGAGGAGCAGGAATCCTGTCATTTAGGGATCTAAACCAGCTGCCTCCCAGCCATATAATAGTTTATATTTAGCATGTGTATTGCTTTCCTTTTTCCCCCACGGGGATTGCATCCCCTTGTTCTAAGAGCCGGTTGGGCTAATGAATTAGTGTGTGAAATCATTCCAGTGGCTGGAATGACAGGAAAACCCGGGCATTCACAGCTCTGAGTGAAACCAGGAGCTGTGGATCTTTGCAAGAGCCTCCTTAGGCCTCAAAGAGTGAGTCTGCACCTTGCCTTCATTAGCCACATCCCAGAGCAGATGCGTTTGCCTGGCAGAGATGAGTTTCTTACGCAGAAGAGGAGAAATGTGCAGAAACAAAGAGCTCGGAGTAGCTGCTTTGTTCCTCAAATATGCTGTTTGATGGGGGTTATTAAGTCAGGTTGGAGCACCTACAGTCAGCCAGGTAGGGAGTGGCTGTAAGAGTAGAGCTGGGCAGGGCTGGGCAGCAGGAGAGCTGAGAGCACAACCTGACCTCAGCCAGCAGGGTAGTTTCAGCAGGCTGACTAACAAACCACCTTTTGAAGGGGAATACCTTCAATGCGGAGGTACTTCCTGCTGTGTGAGCAGGGGGGGTTCTGCTGGCTGCTGAGGGAGCAGGGGAGGTGGTGGCAAAAGTGTTTCTGTAAGAGCACAGACCTTAGGTTGTGGGTTTCCACCTAAAACCAGCAGGAACGGAGGCCTGGCGCTGCCTCTTGCTTCCCCCAACACCCTTTAACTCGTGCTCTGCAGGAGGTAGTTCAGAGCAAAGGGAAAACAAAGGTAACCCAGCATCCTCCTGTGGAGTGTGAAGGGTGGGAACTCCTGCTGCACCGGAACAGAGCTCTGGGAAATGTAAGTGTTCAGGTGTGCAAAGAAAACCCAGTTCCAAGGCTGGATCCACTGGTGCAAAGAGGTTCAGATCAGCAGTGGGATGGCCAGGTCAGGATTCAGGCAGACTGACGAGCATATTGCATGTTGAGACCGACTGTCACATGTAAGCCAGGCAAGGGAAGAACCTCTCCAACAAAGATAACATTGGTCCAGCTATTTTAATCTTGATTTAGTCCTGAGTGCCCGGAGAAGCTGTGGCTGCCCCATCCCCGGCAGTGTTCAAGGCCAGGTTGGACACAGGGGCTTGGAGCAACCTGCTCTAGTGGAAGGTGTCCCTGCCCATGGCACTGGATGAGCTTTAAGGTCCTTTCCAACCCAAACCAGGCTGGGATTCCATGATCAAATCCGGATACACTTCCAATTCCTGCTCGACTGTTACGTGCCTCCTCACTTTGCATCTGATCTCTGTTCCTAAAGCGCTGTAGCCAAACTGAGAGCAGCTTTTAGGCTGGGATAAATGGAATATTTTTCTTTGGCAGCCTCCGAGCATCCCGCTTTTTGGGCTCGCGCCTGGGGCAAAAGTGCTTGTGCATGTTGGAGAGTGCTCCCTTTGCAGCAGGGCTCCATGGCACGGTGGTTGTTTTCACCGGAGAAGGGATTAGACCTCGGGTACATAAAGCTTAGCCCTAAACCCACTGTGGCAGTGGGGGTACCACACAGGTTTCTCTATGCAAAGCACAAGGCTTCCCGGACACGATGCTCCCCATGGAGCGGGAGAGGCGGGAGCTGCACCGGGACACAGGAGGGGACACGGGGTGTTTCCGGCTTCCCGCACCTGCCCGGAGCACGGAGAGGAGG
>NW_009918468.1:0-505 GCF_000696875.1 Nestor notabilis
TAAGAAACCCCAATTACTAAAATATTAAGAATAAACAATATATGTTCATTTGTTCTTTAGCCACTTCATTGAAGGGTAAGCTTTGGACAATGGTATTAGGTTTGGGAACTATGTCTTAGGATGACTCTATGAAGTGCATGACTGTGATTAAAAGAAAGGAATTTTTCTAACAGAAACACCAAGAGACATTATTTACTGTATCATCAGTACTCTTAGGTCAACAGCTGCTGATGCAGTTAAGTAATTTCTGTTTCTGCTCTTAATCAACACACCTGAGTTGCCAGGCCCATCATGGCATCTAAGTGCAACAGGAAAATGGCCAGCAGGTAGTATGGCAAAATAAATGTCCGAATATATAAAATCAATTATTATACATGAAATGTCTGTTATAAAGTAGAAATAATTCTTGACCACATCTCCAGTGACAGCCAGATTAGGTCCTTAATGTTTTAACTAGCAATTTCATTAACACACATTGTTAATCTAATATTTGCAGGCCATTCCT
>NW_009918468.1:536-22313 GCF_000696875.1 Nestor notabilis
TATTAGTTTATATCTTGAAGATACTTGGCAGCGGGTCTTGCATTATCAGGTGGTGGTAGATCATATAGCAGAGATACCACTGTTCAGTAAATGCTGACACAATAATTTGCCGCCCATACTAAAGCCAGAGCAGTATTGAACTCTGATGGACTGAGACCAGCTGTTGCGGTAATACCAGCTTTCACACTGATTCCAGGAGGTTAGTAGGAGCGTAACTTTTTAAGTAGTGGGTTTAGAAGTAGCATGTGGGAAGGTGGGACTAGTGGAGGTCTTACGCAGAACATGAGTTCCTTTTCACAGGATAGTATGCTTTAGGACTCACAGTTATATATGCTTCTACCCCCAAAAAAGGAAGAAATATGATTCATTTTCTGTAGATGAGTCTAATATTTAGTATGTTTTCTATGAAAACTCCAAGCAAACAGCAAATTAAATTACCCATTGCTCCAAAGCAGACGTACAATTTCTGTAAATAGTTTGGGAAGCATTGCTGCTACTTTGTGCTTTGTGTCAAAATTGTGTAGACTTCCTGTGCAGAGCCAGATTTTTTTCACTGCTGGGCACTTTTTGTGATCCCCTCTGGAAATGCAACCAAATCAAAATTCTCCCCTCACATGGGTAGCAGTGTTCTATATCCATTTTGTGCTCACTTTGCACAGCTATAAATGACTACACAAGGTGCAAGGCAAAGGAAAATCAGGCTCAAAGTATACTCTAAATGGATCTGGATGTCACTTCTGCCCTGTCATCCTTTCTACAAGGTGTGAATGAACCAAAGATTTTTCATCTGCTAAGAGGCTTTTAGAATTGAGGACTGACCAGGCTAACTGCCAATCTATGTATTAAGCAGCTGACTGTTGATACAAGGAAACAGTATGGCACCTTGTAAAAGAAGATAGCAAGAGAATATTACACAATTGTTAGCACTTTCAGCGTACTAAGTACCTTTGTATAACAGATGTCTCTACAGTCACTTTAAAATCACTCGCCTTAAAAATTTCTTCTCCTTTTGCTGTTCATATTACTCTTACAGTTCTTTAAAAGAAGTGATACGATTTTTAAAAATAGTATGTAGCTTCAATAGTGCCAGAAGATACACCTTTTTTTTAAAGATATTGCTGAAAGGCCTGTCCATTTTATATTTCAAGTATAAAACTCGCCAGTGTATAGATGGGAATATACATAATGTATTGGATTTACAGGGGAGATTAATTTTAGCACCAAAGTGTATATATGTTGTCAATGATCCATCACTACCTAATTGTTACTTAATTAATTCCTTCTTCTACATGATGTGATTTCAGTGCATGGAGTTTAACAGAACATTCATGTGCCAGTTCCTCGGTAGCTAACCTTTTAAAACCTTTGCAATTTTGCTGCTAAATTAGCTGAAGTGGGAAATTAAGGAGTAGGAAGAAGCTAAGAGAAAGCTCACAGTGGATAAAAGGCATAATTACTCTGACATGGAGCTCAGTGCTTAGCTAGTAAAATTTATTAAGGATCTAGCTTCACCAAGGGATGTGACTTTCTTAATAGAGTTTACTTACACACAGGGCAACATAGCATTCTTCACCATTAATATAAATGACATGGTGGCTGGGTTGGAAAGGCAATTCATTCCTTACCCTGAAAAATACAATAGCTTTTTTTATTGGCTGCAATTTAAATCAAGATTTCTCTGCAGAGCTTTATCATACACATATGTATGATAAAGGTAACTCAGATAAAAAGTACTGGTTTGCTTTCATCACTGACTTACAAGCAATGTGTTCTCATTCATCCCATTACATTCAAAGTCAAAAAGAAATATATCTATGTTACATATTTGTAACATACTTGAGAATTTACTTTTTTTTAGACTGAAGACCAGCTGGAAATGTCCTGAGGCCATGGTCTAGTGGTCTGAGCTTGGGACTGGGAGCCAGAAACTCCTGAGCTCTAATCCCGGCTCTGACAGTGACTCCCTCTGTGGCCTTGGGTAAGTCACTGAACCTCTCTGCCTCAGTTTCCCCAGAAGTGAAAATAAGATTAACAATATTTAGCTACCTACCTTAGTGAGTCTAGGAGTCCTGAGTTAATATTTTAAGAGGTTTAGAAATTCAGAATAATTTAAAAATACTGTTATTTATAAATGTCCTTATTGGTGATATTTCTGTTGTTGTTAGATACTCATATAAGCTTGGTACTTAGCCTCACCTACATTTCAGCTCTGAGTGTTTCTAAATGTGCATTTCAAATCTCCACAGGTCAGCTGATTTTATTTGGTTAAGCTGATTTTGGAAGTTTTCTGTCATTCCACTAGTTCTAGTTCCGTGTCATTTCAGGACACAATACCCACCAAAATAAGCTTTCAGGCAGCACCAAATTAGAGCAGTAGAAAAATACAGGCATGAATGCCATTCCAAATTAAGTTTCCTTCTTCTTTTTTGTCAGAAGTGGTCAACTTAGGAAACAGATGCATAAATGCACTTGTCAGCAGTTCATCTACCGAGTTCCTTCACTGTCCTAACTGTAATACGAATAGTACATACAGACAAGATTAAAGAAGGGTATTTTTCAGGAGGCTGGTGTATCCCTTCAGTCCAAAGAATGGCTTTTAGAAACAAGCAGGAAGTTACGATCCTGAATTTTCTGTCATTCATAGCCAAGACTGTTGGGGAATCAGAATCTTTGGCTGTATTTAATCTATGGCACCAGACATGCATCCTTGCTTCAAAGTCCATATACATGCACAGTTGCGAGTCCCAGTGTCTTCCCTGCCTTCTCTTTTTCTGTGTGGCATGTCTGCCACTGCATTGTGAGAGACCCAACCAGCAGTAGAAAGGGCTCTCACAAATACTTACCTGGCAGAATAGAGCATTAACTCAGCCTGATTCTCTTGCATATCATCCTCAGCCACCCTCACTCTGAATTTCTTGTTGGATTTCTAGAAATCTGGTTTAAGAAAATCACTATCGTTATTGTCACTAAGATCCATCTCTATTCTTTACCTCCTGCTGTCATCCAGTTAGAGCTTCATGAGCTCTGAGACCATTGCTTCATCTAGCATTATGCATCACAGAGTCCTCTAAAACTAACTCAGGTCTCAGTAGGGTTGTCCTGAAATTGCTATTTGAATAAAGTTTTCTGAGACCACTATCATAATTGGAAGCTAACCTGAAATACCTTTTGTATCTTAAAATGTTTATATGTTCTACCTTTAATATTTATATATCAAATTGAGAATGGGCAGAGCATGAACACCTTTTGCAGAATATTCCCTGCAGATATTTTAAGGTCAAAAAGTTATGATACTTGGCTGTATTATTGTACATATGAACTACCAGAACTAGGTTACTCATAATTAACATCTCATTCTAATGAGATGCATATCTACAGGATCAATCCTAGTCATGTCCAGTGCTTTAACTGAACCTTCTAATATTATTGTATTAATGTGATACTCTTCTTAGTAGTACTAGCATTAATTATGCAAGAAAATGTCAATTCCTGACAAGTCATAGCTATGTGTGCACTCTATAGATTTGTACCTTAAGACCTAGATTCAACCTGTTTATTTCCATGGCTTTCAAGACATATTTATGCTCTGTGCAGAGTTTCCATTGCTCTAATTACAAAAAGTATCATAATTTACAAATGGGTCAAAATCACTGCAGTAAGGGAACTAGATTCTTTTCTGAGAAGCAGGTCAGCATGTGAGTTGGATATCCTAAGTCTTCAGAGAGGTTAGAAGTCATGTTTCTACTTCTTGTGTTGGAAAAGAAGAGTGGCTCAAGACAAGCTTACAAGTGGAGTGGTGAGATGGTCTCTGTGGCCCCATGTCTTAAGTCCTTCATGCACAGAGGAAGCACAAATAGAAATAAAATCCTCATGAAACTGAGGAACCTAAATAGAGTAGGGCCATGCTATCACTTCATAATATGCAAGTTCTCTTGTGTATTAGTGTTGCTTCAACTAGTACAGTCTTTTGAAAGCTGTGTACTCCTCTGTCGTATTGATGTACTGAACCACACCCATTCTATTCTCCATCATCCTTATCAAAATACACTTCTTTCTGGCAAGTAATCGATCTTCAAGTCCTAAATCGAAAACGATAGTGGAGGTTTTGCAATTTTTGTAGACTTTATGTTGAAAGGAGCTGGCAGAAACTTGAAGAACCACCCTAGGTGCCTTCCTCTGTCCTGAATGCTACTGATGTTCAGCGATTCATGCACCCTGAAAAGAGACCACATTTTACTCAAAAAATTACTTGGAGTAAAATATTTAATTTGAAATCATAATTTGTTAACATCTCAAGTAATTCCTTGGAAAAAAATAGGGAAACATAGGTTTTGTTCTTCTCTTTAAGAATATATGTTTTCGGATTTCAATTGGGAATTATAATAGCCTCACATTTTGTTGTGCTTCATAAAGGTAGAGAAAATATGAGTACCCATTTCTGCATGGGCTATTCTAAAGATGTTGCAATTCCTGTTTAAAAAAAAAAATGAGATAGATAAGATTTCTAGAGACACCTTTTCTTTCAGGATTCCTTTTTCTTAACTCATATTCATATGGGGGGGGGGGATTGCTTCTAGCATTCAGTCCCATCTTACTATGCTAACACAGGGACAGGAAAGATTTAGATTTAGTAAGGTAAAACTGGTTTACTGATGCATGTTTAGGACCTATAATTTTTCTTTGTTAATCTATATTTAAAACCAGTTCATTATAATATGAGCTAAATTCTGATCCATTTGAGGTCTGAATTGTCAATTTGAATAAGTGAACAAAAGCAGATTCTACCTCTGGCAATAATAATAGTTTCCAATAATCTATTTCATGGTTTTGTGGAATAAGTTCTGTTTCCAGTATAAAAATAAGCAGAAACAAACAAAAACCCCAACAACAAAAAACCCTCCATGGGTTGTTTATATTTTTATTATACTTTAGCACCAGAATTCTGTAACTTGGAGAGTTCGTTGACTAATATGTCATAGTGTGAACCCACCCAATTGGATTGTGGACATCTAAAAGTATTCAAATCTGTACAAAACTTTAAGAACTGCATGTTAAGATATGTCTAAATTATGAAGTTTGACATGATTAAAAATATAGTACTTTAATTTGAAATTATGTCCAAATTCCATCATTTTCCAGTACATCAACAAAATTATACTTTCATATGGGGGTAAGATTCTCATCAATCTATCATCTCCTCAAAACCAAGAAAATAAACAGTTTTCAAAATGGAAAGCCCAGGGCATAGAGAGTTGAGTCATAATGGTTGGTTCAGGTCTCTGCATGGGAAAATGGCATACCCATCGAAGAGCGTATGTGAAGAGGCAGATACTTGAGTTTTTTACTGTTGTTTAACACCTTAGTCACTATTTACATTTAGGCAGGCCTTTCCAAATACTGAAGTAATATTGTAGCTTGTCTCAGAAAATAACACTTTAAGAATTAGTACATTAGTAAACTGAGATAGATTGACAAAAGGGTAGCAAGAGGAGTTAAACCACATTCATATTACTATTCGAAATATTGGGTCTTCTTGTATTTTGACAATTCTTAAAATAACAGTAAAGCATTCGAAATTGGATTTAGTTTCCTCAACTTATTTTAGTGCATTCAGGTATTTAAGGCTATTGAAGGCATCTTGCACAGGGTAAGCATAAATGACATAGACCCTATAGAACAGCACTGTTAGGGGGTGGCAGCTGGAAGCCATGCAGGAGATGCTAGTTTACTAGCTGCCTGTCTTAAGCAACTAAGTCTCATTCCTCATCTCCTAAACCAGATGATTTGGTACAGTGGTGCCCACTCTGACCGCGTCTGCTTCACGATGGATTGACATTGTCTGAAGGTTCTGATTCCTTGCATGAATATAAGAAAATCAATTTCAATTTAATAAGTTACTGCAAAGAGAGATTATCTGAGGAAACAACCCTAAAGATTACCCGTGCCATTTCTTGATTTGCTGTAAGTAGCACAACACACTGTAAGAAGTGATTCAGTAGGTGCTATATGCCATGTAGTTGAACTGAAGGGGACATTGTACATGTGGAAGAAAAAATAGGTTTGATAATGGAAACGAGGAAGAAAGCTGGAAAAGACAGCACAAAACTTGAGTAGTTTAAATCATGTTTTTTATGGGCATGTGATGGAAAACTATAAGGTTGAAAACTGGTATGTCACATCAATATGAAGAATTTAAAATGATGCTAAAAGTATTACATCCTCATTTTGCACAGTGAGAATGTTCATGGTACAAGTGTTAGAAGATAAAGCTGTTGTACGTGCATATCCACTTTGGAACATTTCCTTTTTTCAGAATACACCCAAAGACTTCTTTTAAATCATGAAAGCAAGCTAGAATTCCAGGGCTGAACAAAACAAACAGTTAACCAAACAAAAATTAAGAAGATTAAATAGGTGTTATAGTACGGGATTTTTTATAATGCGTTTGACACATTATTTCTTAAAATCATACTTGAAAATTAATTCAGAATGGCCTGTCACATTGAAAACTGCTATTTCAACAGGTACTGATGGAGGATCTGTGAACAGTGCAGAATAACAGATAACAGGAGTGTATTGATCCAGGTCAAGGTGGCCTAGGAAGTGACAGATTTGTGAAAGGTCTAATATTATTTTATTAAGAATGGTTTCAAAAGCATAAAAGATGTTAAGCTCACAAGTATTACTGACCATCTGTGGAAGGCAGACACATAACAGACATTTCTTTTTTCCAGTATTCCCCTGCTGTATTTTCTTTAAGCATCTGGAAAATAGCTCTGATACTTAGCAGCATTATGTCTGCACACAGGTTTCATTACCTTGGGGACAGACCTAAAGAATAAAGTTGCCTGGTTTACTATCTGGTTAATTCCTGTCTGTGAGACATTGTTCTTACCTACTACTTCTGTTCACTTGCATATGAACATCTTAGGGTATGCAGAAAGACACTTCAGTTTACAGTGTCATGGCAAAGTGATAGCCCAACGCTTGGGCTATTCCTGTGTTTCATTAGAGATCATCAGTCTTATTACATGGCAGAGACAGGAGGTTGGAAGTGAACATAACTGTCTGATCCTTGATCCAAATAAAACCAGACAAGGGTGGGACAGTAAAATCAAACAGCAGAATATAGAGGACTAGGACCTTTTTTTCCACTGACAGTGCAGCTTCATGGTAGTCTAAACCAATCTAAATCCAGGCCGTCCCAGTCCCATTTTTTCCCACCCCACTCTGGCTGTATATGCCTGACCCCCTGTTTTGGGCACTGAGTGCTTGTGGAAATGTCTGAGATTCCAGACAGGCATTACTTTTTGCCAGGTTAGTTTTCAGCCACATCAGCTTCCGATTACAATACTGAAGGTAAGCCCAGAATAACACAGATACAGAGCAGAGTAATGCCTGTTTGGAATCTCAGGGATGTGCCTCCAAAATGTTTTCCCGCAGCAATATCTTGATTCCTTTCCAACCACCAAAATTATGTCCTTACAGGAATATCTTTCAGTCTTAGGTGACATCTAGATTTCTTTACTGTACCTAGAGATGTCCATCAGTAGGAACAAATACTTCTCCAGAAATCAATTTGTCACCACATTATTAACAGAGGGACATCATACAAATTTAGAATTGCAATGTATGTCCTTATAAATGCTTCAGTGTAAATGGGGAAGTATATTAGAGAGTAGAGAAGATACTTTTAAAGCCCCCACTCCAGAAAAGTACAACATTGTCCACGGTTTAGGACATGGGTTTTCAAATATCTTATCCCCTTCATGCAGGATATGTCAGTGTATTTCATATGAGGGATATTTCATATGCTTTGCATGCACCTAAGAGGCAACTTCTAAAATTCTTTGTTAAGTGCAAATAGGGAAGAATAGCAAAGTTATCTGAAAAAACTAACTAGGTATCCATATCCAGCAGGAGTTGTTGATGGTCCAACAGGCATCGGAACTATGTAATTAAGACAGACATATGCTGTAGGTTTTGGCCTAAAGCAACTTAAATTGCTCTGTATCTGTGTTAGTCTGGGCTTACCTGCAGTATTGCAATCAGAAGCTGATGTGGCTGAAAACCAATCTGGCTGAAGCACTTATTTCACATTATATAGAGTTTATTCGCTTTGCTTCTCAAACCAAGGTATATCTGAATACTTCTGGAACTTCTCCTCAGGTGTGTATGAATCTTCATGCCCTGTTCTCTCTGCCCATGAAATTATTTTACTTGAATTTGCGTTTGGTGGAAGATTGGCAGCTGAAGTCTGATGTAAGTTAAGGCTTAAATGGAATTTAAAAGGATATCCATAAAGATTGAAAAATAATGTAAAAATCCCCAAAGGAGGTAAAATGTAACTGGTGATGGCTCCTGTGAAAATGTAGGTAAAACATCCTAATCCCACAGGAGAACCAAAGAGTAACCAGACACACGTGGAATTGTCTGTGTAGAGCTGCATAAAGCACAAAAATTTATTGAATTAACCAGATTGGTGGCTAATAGGGGAGACAGAGATGAAGCCAGTAACAACCCATGACTAATTCAATACTGGAAAATCACTGAGGAAGAGGAAGCATGTAAGGTGGCCTGCAGAGACAAAAGTATGGATGTAGAAAAATTTGGGAGGAAAAAAAATTAGCAGTTCAGTCTTAATAGGCTGTGGAATACGTTCTCAGAGCTGGGAACTCCAGCAGTTGTTCAGTTCAAAGCTAGTTTGGTCAAAGACCTAGAAAGAGTACTGTGGGGATCAGTCTTGTATTGGTAGGATATGAAATAGATTAACTGATTGTTCTTTACCAGCTCAAATGTTCTGATTATTTTTTAACCATCTTTATAAAAGCCATAGTGGAATAACTCATAAAGGGAAAAGTTGTGATACACTAAGATTGCTTTGAGTCATCAGAAAGACTTAATTTTTCTCACAGAGATTAGTTGTGTGTTCAGCTGCCAGATGCTGATCACAGAAATTTGTCATTGAATTGTGCTGTGGAGTAATATTTAATCTTCTTTTATGTGACTGAAAGGTTATGGATGAATGGTAGGCTTCATTTCAGTATTACATCAGTCTTATGCATCCTGTAGCCAGAATTAGGCCTTAAGTAAAAGTAGTTTATAATCACATTGTTTGGACATAGCAGTAAAAAATGTGCATAGACAAGTCTTTAAATAGAAATTTGAGGGTGTCTCCACCAAATTGAAGGAAAGAGAATACACACTGATGTGGGAGACATTCCCTTAAGGCAGAATGAACTCACTTCCTATCTCCTTGAAATCACTGAATTATTACTTTGAATGAAGTGAGAATCAGTAAATCTTCACTTAGGCCAGTATCAGTGATGGCTTCTTCTTGTTGTTTTTTTCCTTTTTCTTCCTACCTCTTTCTTTTCCTCCATGAAATCCTGAGAATCTCTTTTGAGAGTGTTGTTTTCCCTTACACAAAAATTCTTATAATTGTTGCAGCCACAAAAGAGTTGTGCATTCCATGGTGTGGCTATGTCAAATATGTAAAAAGAAAAAAAGAGAAGTTGCTAGGGTTATGGGACAACTGATATTTGGTTCTTACAGCAGTAGAGGTAGCCTTCTGAATCCTTTTCCCTCTAGATAGCCTTTCAAGTTGTTTCGTGACCCATTTGAAAGACACTTTAGTCTATATGGGGTGAGTTTGAATAGTGTTTATTATGCCTACTCAGAGAATGTTTAGTGAAGGATGGTATTTTGCAGACTTCTGAGCTAAATTCTTGTCTTCCATGTGAAGTGAGTCATATGATTGAAGGTGCATTTAGTAGTCTAGATGATGTCTTAAGGTGTGCAGGGCTGCTTTGGGTGAAGAGGGAACATCCTTATTCTGTAATGTTCCCTAGATATTTGACAGATCAGGGAAAGATCAGGTACAAGCCAATTATATGAGGTTTTTGCTTTGTAAGATTCGATGCATCTGGGGCTTGGACTAGGACATCAATTATATGATTATATTTCTTTCTTAGAAACACAAATTTTGGTTTGTATTCATAACTAGGCACACCCTAAGTGTCTGAGCCATGGATGTGAGCAGATGTGCCCAGCCTTACTATCCATCCAGAGGAGTAAGTGCCTATCTAGATCTCCACCAGGACATTGAATTTTCTGTCCCCAGTGGCTACATAGACAGGTTAGGTATCATCAGGAAACACTTAAACCTCTTCAGGCTGTTTTACAACTGAAGATGTGTCAGTGTAAAATGTCAATTTGTCATGAATCAATATGAAATTGATTATATGTTTTATGAAGAGAAGTCTGTAACCTCTGTTCTGTTCCCTGTTGAGTGTCAGCTGCTGGGCTAGGGCAGACTATCCTGTCTGTTCTCCATGGGACTTCAAGATTTCGTGACGGTGGTTAGGTTTTGGAAGAGGACTGAAAAATAATCCAATTCAAGATACTTGCCTGGTGATCATGGCATTTTCCTGGAATGCTGGAACTGTGGATTCAATCCCCTTTGTGATGAATAGGCCTAGATGCACCCTAGATGAATATTCTAACTACTAGACTGATATGAAAAGTATGGATGTCCCTGTTGTCATCATCCTTGGTTGAGGTAGAGCCATGTCTCTCCTGACTCCTTCTGGTATTTTACCCACACTTCATGTTCTTTTCTGCCTGAATCTGGAGGATAGCAAAAGGGCCTTAGTTTAGAAAGACTATCCATCTCCTCAGAATACACACTTCTAAATATGCATTACCAGTAAAAATATTGAATTTCATTAAAATGTTAATTTCATACTAACTTCAGAGATATCTAATAAATATAAATTCTAAAAACCATGCAAATTAAAAGATTGGATTTGGCAGGTTTAGATGTTTATGACCTAACATAAGATTTTAGGCAGCTTGCCATATCCTTTCATGTTCCGTACTTGTCAAGTGAGCACTGCACAGTTTTTACTCAGATTTTCAATACGTTGCTATTTGTGGCAGAAGAATCTGGAGTCATTAGGGAATTTAAACGCAGGTTATGGCCTACCTTGGCAACTGAAGGTAATCCAGAGGATCAGATTTACCTATATAGCACTGGAGTAAGCTGTTCAGTGGAGACTGGGGGAGTAATGCAAAATGCATTTCGTAGAATCATAGAATAGTTAGGATTGGAAATTTGAAGGAGGCAGATTCCAAACATTTAAGTCTGATGTCTAGTTTTATTTTTATAGTCACATTTATTTTTAAGTCAAATCATTCCTTGGTGCTTTCATTGCAGGAAACAATTTGACCTGGAGGAGGGCAGCTTTGCTTTCACCTCCAATTCATTTGTCGTTTGGGAAGGGAGATTAAGTGTGAACTGCACTTTTTAGGTGTGGAAGTCATCCCATTTTTCAGTAGGCTGTGTTACATTAAACATAATGCCTTTAATTTCTGGTTTGCCTTTGTGAACTGCTGTCTTCTCTTTCTTCTCATTCTTGTTGTAACCAACTCTGCAGAAATCAATCAAGAATTAATGTGTATGTTTATACAGTAATGCTAGATAAGAGGTCCTCTAATTACAATATGAAAACTTTGTCAAATGGCTATGTTTTGTCAGTAATCTCTTTGTCCTTCATAATAACTATAAAAAAATATAGGACCACAGGCAGATGTTTAGAACTGTATTAGTAAGTCAAGCCAAGAGTACTTTGGTAGCATACTATGCAGCTGTTCCGCTCAAGGGAGCATGAAAACGTCTCTACCTGCATTACTGAAATAGTCACACTGTTCCGATGGGTTGTCAGCTGAGTATTATGAGATCAATATGTATACTCAGTAATGCAGAAATCCACTCTCATTCCATCCCCTAGAAGTAATATTTTATTTTCATTTATGAAAATCAAAAGAAAACTGGGCCAAAACGTCCTCTTACCACATGATTTGTGCCAAGATTTTATTTGGTTTTGATTCAACATATAAAATGAAAACCTAACTCTAATAAAAGAATAGATATGTTTTATCTTTAATGGTGAACTTGAAGGAAATAAAGGGAACTGACAAAAATCACAATCTCTGCAGTATAGACATTTCAATGAAAGCTGGAAATGCAGGATTTTACAATGCATATATATGTTTTAAATGTGTCAAGTTAATGAACTTTAAAATGAAACAAAAAAAATTTTGGAGTATATCCCAAAGTGCTGCAGAATTTGCTGACAAGACAGTCTATATTTGAGTGCTATTCCTAATGGAAGACACAATACTGAGCATATTTGTTAGCTCTTAAAAGATTATTGAAGTAGAGGGAATTTGCATAGACATAACACAATTTTTGAAAGGAAAATAAAAATAGACACGCACAAAACATCTGCCATATAAATGTCTGTATTCATACAAAGAATTCTGCCATGAAACCAAGCATTGCATAAAAATTTGGCATCGTATCTTAGAAGAGTGTTGTAGCTAGGTTGTAAAAAGTGAAGCATCTGCACAGTAGGGTTTATATGACTTTTCAAGGAAATCTTCATTACAGTGTTATAAAGCTTAATCAAAACCACATAATATGAAAAAAATACCCAAAACCAAACCAAACAAACAAAACCCCCAAAACAAAGCACAAAGCTACACTTTGTTACATCAGTTACCAGAAGTAATTTATTTTTTTTTCAATGTAAATTGCATTACAAATTCAAGTGTGTGGTGTTTTAGTTGTAAGATTGTCCTGTGAACTGGGGGAACTGATGAAGCAGTAGACTTTATTACCTGTGATCCTAACTAGTTTTCCTTCACGTCACCCAATACTCCAAGACCTCCAGCCCATCTCAGATCCTGCAAATGCTTCTAGTTCTGTTCTGTGTCCCCTGCCTCCCCTCCCTACCATATCTTGTGCTCCTCTCCTTCTGCAAAATCCCACGGATACCCTATTTCTCATTTTTGGCCTGCTGACAGTAAGACTAAGCTGTTTGTGCTGACTGACCATCCAGCTCTAGTCCTTCCCACATTAGGAGCATCAATAGACATTAGTTTGTCATTAGTAATGTTTTTACTCTGTCCTGTTGCCAATCTTTCAAACATTCAGGGACTTAGTGATTTTGAGATCTCAATCAAATTTAGTTGAAAGTGGATTGCAGACTCAATAGTTTGAGAAGGGACTATTAAACCTCGTGATGAGAAACATATGGAATTTGTTCGTTTACTGAAAAGGTTAAAGGTCTTCTAAAGTGTTGATGAGTTATAGGGCTGTTAAGTAATAAAGTTAGTGTGTTATTGTTGATGTTTTCAGACTGATTTTTATTGATTGATTTTGTACAGAACACATGTTTTTAAAGCCCAAAGTTGTCACATATTTGCTGACAAAATGATGCACATCATGTATCTTTACTGGAGTGCCCAAGAGTATTATAAATGATTCCTAGTACTTTTTTTTTTTTTTCCTCCGTTTCTTTCTTCTCCTTTTTTTCGTTTTCAATGAGGCTTTGGTCCAGGCACAGCCCTACTCACAAATCATGTATAGGTTGTGAATTTTTTGCTAGCATCAACAAGACTGAAGACATACTGTACTGTATTGACTATAGAATCAACTATGAATTCTTGGTACAAGTTTTAAGTTGTCAGCATTCTGCATTAATAAAATTGTACATTAATTCAAGAATAGACTCCTAATTCCATATTCAGAGAGGAGAATGTTCCCAAATAAACCTTCTCATGAAATGAGATTTCCTTTTAAACTATAGTTTTGTGTCTGCTTACAAAGACAGAGGTAGACATGTCAGGAATCATAGAATCATTTAGGTTGGAAAAGACCTTTAAGATCATCAAGTCTAAACCATGTCCCTAAGTGCCACATCTACACGTCTTTTAGATACCCCCATGGATGGTGATGCCACAGCTACCCTGGGCAGTTACTGAGAATTTTTTTACCTTTGTTTTTACCTTTTCCATGAGAGCAGAACTGAAACCCCGTTCTCTTACCTTATTTGCTGATGCTGATGGTGTTTCCTGAGTCTTGCTAGACATGGAAGAGCTGAATTTATTGAGCTTGGTTCAGTAATACCCTGTTGATCAGCATTAAGTATGTATATTTCCTCATATTGCATTGTTCTATACTAAGTGTACTGAATAATGTAAGAAAAATCTACAGTTTTCACTGGTAGTATATAATGGCATCAATAATTGAATTGCAGCAGGGGATTTGGTAATCTTTTATATTCTTTTCATTCTGTTACTTCTTTATGTTTTGGGTATGATTTCCAGGTGCTGGTTTTTTGTTTGTTTGTTTTCTTCATAGTATATATAGAAAAGGTCTGTTGTTCATGAATAATCAAACACTTTAACCTTTTCAGTAAATGAACAAATTCCATAAAAATTAAACTGAGTTCTGTAAAAGCCCGTAAGATAGAGATAATATGTCTCACAAGTTATTTCCAAATGGGTTATTCTTAGGTGGCCTAGTATTCAGTCCAGAAGGAAGCTAATTGGTTATATTTCTTAATTTTCTGATACTATCTTTGTCTACCATGAATTCTGGAACAATCTTCTTTAAAAATTGTATTCCATTAGGAACCAATAAAGAGAAAAAGATGAAAGAATAAGATAACTGCAGTAAAGATTATTAACCCCTAAAAATAGGGTTTATTTCTGTGTTTGTAGTATGACTGAAATCATATACTCCCTGCACCCGGCAGTATCATCTGCCAACTTTCATACAGGTTTCAGGCGGGATGGTCATTGGCCCACAGACAGACATCTAGTGTTGTTTCACTTAAGGTCTTGCTGCTTTATCATGACCAGCATCTTAAAATTAGTAATCTCCTTAACACTCTTGAGTCCTCTGAAGGTAGCACAGCCCTTATAAGGGTAAATCAGAGAGTTGTCATCTTCAGTGTGTGGCTAGTCACTTGGGTCATTTGAGTTAGATGCTCATATAGGGCAGTGACCAGGGACCCCAGTCTAAGGAGCTGCTGCACTTCCAGTGCTCTGCCTCCCCTAGAGCTTGAACAAGCTGACTTACTTGGTCACTGGAGCAGTATGATCCTTCTAGGGAGAATGATTTGTCTTTTACAGTCCTGTTGAATGAATCCCTTTCAAATTAGGATGAACATAAAGAATGCAGAAAGCACAAGAAATGCATAACCCATATGAGAAGTCCAGCAGCCTTTGCGTAAAACTACTTCCCTTGCTCTGTTGAAGCTGTCTTTGTCCTGCCTAGTGCTGGAGACCAGCCTGCTGTTAGCAAGAGAGATTGTACTGCTGGTAACATTTTTGGATAGAAAAATTTCAAAGGAACACATAATAAAGATAAAGGAGCCATTGTTATTATCATCATCTTACTAAAGGTTCTTGCTAAAATAGGAGGGAAAGATGTATCTTATGTGTCATTGGTAATACACCATAATAAAGGCAAATAAGCAAGAGTTTGAAGAGCCTAGGAGTAGGTCTCATTAATTTATGTGAGGAATGATACATTCACATTAAAATGTGCTTTTTCCATACATTTCATTTTTGTCCTTGAAAATGTAGGCAAAGTATATGAAATACGGTTTTAAAACTTGACTTCTAAAGAGAAAGCCCTGAGTTACAATGGATAAGTAGTCAAAAAGAATCTATTTTTGCACAGTAATAAGCTGGTTTTCAGACTAATCGGAAGATTGTAGTAAATAGTATTTACTTAGTAGGTAACCGTAATGTAGAGTAATAGTTCTTCACCTAGGAAGTGTGTGGGATAAGGTGTAGGATCCCACAGCTCGTAGGGCATGTAATATATGCGTGGAAGGGGGAGGAGACGGATGGGACAGAGATGATGGCAGGGGAGGTTTCAGCTGAGTGGAAGAGGAAGGTGGACAGAGTGCAACAGACAGAAAAATCAGCATCTGCTCAACACCCAGTCCACTACAATGCTGACAGGGGAAAGTAGTTTGGTACAAAGTGTCTGGTCATTTTGGTTTCTAAACTACTTTGCAAAGGTTAAGAGCTTAAGGTCGTAGCATGTAGCTGCAATTTCCTGAATCTGTGTGCTCAGTTTTGATACAGTGGCTTTGCTGTTTTTGGAAGCTTGCAAATACATCTTGCATTCAGGCTTTCTGAAATACAAACAGGAATTTCCCTAGTTCTTTGTGAAGCAGGGGGATGCCTGGAGCAAAGGATTTGGACAAGGGAAAAAAGCAAAGAGGCAAAAAATCTTGTGGGTGATAGGTTGCTGCACAGTAGGTCTATGTAAATAAAGAAGTGGAAATTAAAGAGCTTTTCAACTGTTATTTGTCTGAAGGACTTTGCAGAGTAGTGTGGTTTTAAAATACTTCCCATTCTATTGGATGAACCTCTGCAGACCTGAAGCAGATCTGAGTTGTCTGGTTTAAAATACTTCAGATGGACATACTGTAATTTCAAAACACAAATCTGTTACTATTAGATAAGTTGTACACTCTCAGTAGAGGTAGACTACAGCTTTTTAGTCTGAATAAAGTATTCGATTTATTCATACCAATGCGCATTAAGTAAAACAGTTTGACTGAAGCAAAAATCTGGCAGCTGCATATTAAGCTAGGCTTTCATTTTCAGGCTCTGAATGAGTTAAAATGGATGATATTTTTTGCACCTTCATGCAAGCACACTGTGAATATAATTGTTATATAATTGCATTCTATACAGACAGTTGGCAACCTTCAGAATAAATGTCAATTTGGGGCATATTTTTATTGTTTTCTTTAAATAGTAAAAAAAAATCAGTTAAAAAATAACAAAAATATAATATCCATTTATGTAAACCAGGTTTTAATATGGGTTATGAATAATCAACAGAGATAGTTTCAGAACCTTCTGCATGTCAAGTGTGGAAGTGTATGGTTTTCCTCAGCTTTAATACATTGTTTGTTTAAATTTCCGCTGTTCAGCTTTGGTGATGGAAACCAAGAAATAAGAAAAATGCCAAGGGAGGTGATGCTGTAGTCTACGTTATTTTTCTTGGACCCTTCCAGAACAATGAATTGTTTGATGGAGATAATTTCTTGTTCTAGGTCCTGGGCTAACAGATTACTTGAACTGCTCAGCATCATATTTCCATCTTCTCCCTTTTAATCTTCTATGCTAACACACTGTAATGACACTCATTGGCTTCTTGTTAAATGTGAAGTAGAAGAAATACACTGTTTTATTTATTGTACCAAATGAAGAAGACACATCTTCACAATGTGAAAGATGTTGGGGGATTTTATATCACTGCAGATGTTAGCAGATTTATGCCATGTAAATCCGGTATGTTAATGATGTTCCAAAATGTTCTAATCAGTGTTTATTCTGTCATATTTTATTTATATTTGTTTTTCAAAATGTATGAGCATGTGATACAGGAAACTTGAAAATCATAATAAAGCAGTCAGACTGAAATATAGGTTTCCAGATAACTACAGATATGTGTTTTAATTAAAATAGTTGGTAAACATATATAATGAATACTCAGAGGAGTCCTTCTAATTTGTTTAGCAAAGCGGTATTCTAAAATACTTCTTCTGCCATTGTAACAAAAGTCCTTTTCAGCATGAACTGGGTGGTGTGCTTGCTGATGATCCAGGAAAAATGCAGTGACATGCTTTAAAAATACCTGAGAATTAATATTTGCAATTTTTTATTCAACCTTCTAAGCTGAGCTCTTGGAAACTTTTCGATATGTTCCAGGCTGTGATCATGAAGTTTTCTAGATGCTTTGCAAGGAATACTGATGATAGCCATTAGGTTGCTACCTAGGAGTTAAATGCTACATTTTCTATTGCCTTCCAGATTGTGGCTGACCGTAAACATTTTTGCAGGTTTTCTGGGGAGTTAGGTGGAATTTAGGTTAGACACAAAAGATCATAGAGAAGCTTAGGCAGAAGAAAGGCAGGATTCTCCCTACAACATGTGCTTCCCTGTGTATCAGTATCAATGCACACACATCAGTGTGTATAACAACACAGAGAAAGCTGAGATCAAACTGAGAAATAGTTAGAGAGTATAAGCACTTCCAGGACTAGCTAAAGCTGGGTATTACATGATGTAAAAGTGCTGTCTTGATGTACGGGATCTAAATATTACTATAGATATAATTTAATTTAGCCTACTATTAATATGATCATAGACAGTCCTAGAAAGAGAAATAATGCAGTCTGTATTCTGAGTATTATTGCACAGCCCTCTCTTTGAATCTCTTCCATAGACCCTGTATCAGAGTAAGACGAAGTGACGCAGAATTCACACACTGAACTTGCTAGTAAGTTGTTTGTCATCCTGAAATCATTTGGTTGGTTGGTTGTTTTTTATTTTAAAAAGGAGCAATCATGAGAGATTGCAGCATTGTTCAGTGTTTGAGTGCTTTGCTCTCACACAGAAGTACAGTTTTTATTTTTGGTGATATTTGAAAGCCAAAAATACAGAGTCTCCTGCTTTTTATTTAATAGGCAAATATGCTACACATCACTAAACAGTTTCAATTCTGTTCTATTTTGTATGAAAAAAAAGACCATTTTCAGTTTGCCTCCTCACATATGCTGTTCTGTTGGTGTTTTTGCTTTGGGTTTGGTTTGGGGAGTTTGTTTGCTTTCTTTATCAAGTTCTTGTTTTAATAATTTGCTTAAAGATTGTCTACATAATTGTCACGGATTATTTTTAATTCCTTAATGTACAAATTAATTTACTGAATGTTAATGTGCTGAACTTGTTCAGGTCACTGAGTGGTAACAGGGTTTACAGTACAGACCATAAGACATGTTTTATAGAGTCTGTGTTAAACTATGATCCCACTGAAATCAATGGAGGTCTTCCTGTTCACTTCAGTGAAGTCAGAACTGCATCCTGGTTTGAAAACCAGCACAATCCACATGGTGTCATAGTAAAATGAAATATATCAACAAGGGTATTTGAGGAGCAAAACTAATAGGAAGATGGTTTTGCTGAAATCTAAATGCAGTCCCAGAGAATAGACTAAAGAAGGAACTGGCAGATGTGAACAGACTGTTTAAAAGCCTGACTGTATATGATGAAACTCATGTTTTTATTTCTGCAAGTTTAATGGAAAAGTTATGGCCATCTCTGGATCTCTCTTGAACTAACACTATAGTCCCTTGCTCAGCAGATAACCTCTGCAGACAGTGACTTTGATAATATTTCAAAGGTAATATTTGTGCAAGGATAAACTATTCTGGAACAATTTCTGAAGTTGATGGGAAACAAACACTTTTTCTCTGAAGATCAGACCATTTGTTTCCACTGTTTTGTTTCAAACAAAAGCATCTGTCCAATCAACTAATGAAGACTATTCTGCTATTTTGAATTTTTGGCTGTCCTCTATTTTTCATTTTGTCAGTCCAGACGTGTTTTGTTGCATTGAAGGACACCTTTGGACTTTTTTAATTGAGGGTTATCATTATAATCATCATTCTTTGTAACAGTAGTGAAGGGTAAATGCAAACAAATACCTCTAATAAGGCTCTTTGATTTTTTTCTGTATACCAAACAGAATCCCATCCTGTATTATTTACTACTATACCACTGCTACACAGCTGGCTTCTGTATAATGGGAAATGAAAAATCACACTTTATATTATGGGAAAGTGTCTTTAATAGCACTTGAGAGACAACATGAAAATATTAAAAGAACCAGGTTAATCACATAGGAGGAGCATGATCTCAGTGCTTTTCCTAGAATTCCAGACAGTTTTGTTTGATCACGTCATCTTCTAAGATATGAGTACTTGATTACTGAGGAAAAAATAATCATGTCTACAGATCTCATTAATGGTTTCTGAACTTTGTGAACTGAAGCTGGCTTTTCTTACCTTAACACGTAACTGTAACCATGTACTCAGGCATCAACCCAAGCCAGCAACAGCCCAGAGTTTTGGTAGAACCTAGGATTATATGCAGTATTCTTTTATTCTTTGGTTATTCTTCTGCTTGATAGTAAGTGAACTTTATAGGGGTGTTGATAACTACACTTTCTAGCAAATTGACAAATACCAAGTTCCAGTTCTCTTGTTTCCATTTCCAGTTGCCACTATTGTGTTTGATATGTATTTAGCATGTTTTATTCTTCTTATGGCCAACCCAGTGCTCCACTGCAAGCAGCAGTCAAATATGCAATGAACTGAAGTATGAAAATTTAAACTGCAGTCTTGTACATGAGAATAAAAACCCAGCTGTTTGTACTTCACAACTTATTTTCCTCATGGTGCAACTGCATTTTCACAGTGACAATAGAATTTGTTTTCTATTACACTTTGGTTACCTTTCTTTCTGTATATCAGACTGGAGTTTCACTGCAGATTTTGAACTTGACTAAGATATCACAATTGCAAAGACAGTGAAAGTGTTTAGAGTGCATCGTTTTATGACTGCAGAGCACAGAATTTAGGGAATTGATCATTTTTCTTCTCTCACCCTGGTGGTTCAGCTTTTGGCAGGTCGCTTGCTGCATACAGAGACTGATTGATCTCTCACCGTGTGGAAATGGCAGGTGCTTGTTAGGCCCCCAGTGGGACTTACTTCAGTCTGCAGTGACTTCTCTTTCGTCATACAGTATTGTTAATAGGCTCCATCTTTTGGTCTCTCAATCTTTAACCAGAAAAAAAAATTGAACCTGGTAAATATATCCAGCATTCCATGTTTTCGTTACAGTGCTTTAGCACATGATCACAGACACCTGGAATTTAAAAGTGAATGAATGCTTGCCACAGGATAGAAGATTTTGTTGTTCAAATTATCTGTAGTCCATATCCTTCTACATTTAAATAAAAATAAAGCTTAAATAAACAGGATTTTAACTGAAAATATTGCCTTCCCAAATGATGCTATTACAATAGATGCTATTTTTTAAAGAACTATGGGCTCATGAATAAAGAAATAGTCTTCTTGACAAACAAGAAATTAATTTTCACTTACGAGGTTTTGCAAAAATGTGTTTAAATCACAGATCTGTTCATGAAATAGAGGTTTATAATGTTGATCTTCACTTAGGGTATTCGTGAATTAGCCTTGTATTTTCTCTGAATCATTCACTGAATTAATTTACCCTCTAATATTAGAAGCACTAATTATCATTTAAGTTCTCTGTAGATTATTAGGTTTGGGAAAGACCATCATGTTATTAAACAGTGCTCTAAAAAGCAAATTTTAGGAAAACTTACAAAATTGATTTTAAAACATCAAGTGGTGAGACTCAAAAGTGATACTAGATAAATGCTTCTAATAATCTTCAGTTAGAAGATTTCACTACACTCATAGGGCAAGCTTGTCTTATCATTGATTGCCAGTCATGGGATCTTATTTTACCTTTGTCTGCTGGATGGGAAAATGCAAGATAAAAACTGTATAGATCTTTACAGACTATGACTGTGTCACTTCTCTACTAGTCTTTTTCTTTGATAAGATATTTTTGGCTCTTTGAATCATAGAATCATAGAATAGTTAAGGTTGGAAAGGACCTTAAGATCATCTAGTTCCAACCCCCCTGACATGAGCAGGGATACCACACACTAAACTATGTCGCCCAAGGCTTTGTCCAGCCTGGCCTTGAACACCTCCAGGGTTGGAGCATTCACAACTTCCTTGGGCAACCTATTCCAGTGCCTCACCACCCTCCCCCTGTTTAAGTTTAAAGCCATTATTTAAAGCTCAGATAGTTTTTTCATCAATTCTCCAGGATAAAGGGAAGGACCTTAAAGCTAGACGTATTTGGCAGTTTAATAAATGGTTAGAATAGTGGTGTTGTAGTCAGCGGTTTGGATATTTAGAACATGGGACTGGATTTGGGAGGCCAGGTCTACTGGAGGCTGGTGGAGTTAGGGTCTAAGAAGGGGAATTGCTGTTTTGGTAGGAGGCTTGCCAGGC
>NW_009918469.1:0-3791 GCF_000696875.1 Nestor notabilis
CAACCCTAACTATTCTATGATTCTAAGACTTTTCCTGTGGCTTTTATTGTACATCTAGTGAGTAATCATGCTTGGTGATCATTTCTCCTGATCCTCACATCTCTCTGAATCACTTTTTCAGCTCTGCTATCTACTACATTGTATATCAGGTGTTTACTCTCTCTCTACAGGCTCCTAAAATTTAGTAGTTCTCACAATAATCTTATATTCAGTTGCAAGAAGTTCACTTTAATCAGCCTATTGGATAGCTTCCATTTTCAAACATACCTTTTTTTCCTATTTTGCTTTCCCCTTTTAGGAAGAATTTACTGAATCATCCAAGAAACTCCTTCATTATTCTCCTCCAGATTGCTCCTAAAGTCTTTCCTTTGATGTGTCACTAGGCTGTTGGTGCATTAAAACTGCAATCTATCACGCTGAATAACACTTGTGTGGTGATTAATTATAGTTTTACTTGGCATCCGTAGTATTCTGCAAAGATAATAAAGTGACAAAGATAAGCTAGGTTTATGTTCACAATAAATAAATCAACAAATCCACAGCCGTCTTTGTGTACTTTTGTATGACTCTAAGTGGCAGAACGTACGGGAGGCTAACAGGAGATAGAAATAGTCTTTTGCACTCAATTGCAAAAGTACATTTCAAATTAGACAGATGACTATTGATAATCACACCTACACATTTACTTGGCTTCTTTTCACACCAGAAACCTCCAGGTTTCTAGCATTCTCTAGGAGACTCCCAGAATGAACATGGTGTTACAATTGGTTTACCTCTCCTTAACATTGTGCATGTTCATGCTATTAGAGAGATGTCTCTGAGACGAAAGCATTAGAGCATGCAGCAAATTCTAAACTCACCAATAAAGGTGGATTTATTTTCTATGTGCTGCTTTTACAGCAGAGACTTGTAACAGCGGCCAAAAGTGGCAGCATGATTCAGCTCTAGCACATGGATGTGACTAAGGTAAGATGTCGTTTATGTAGTGTCTGCCCTTTCCTGTGAGAAGTATATATTTCTTATTGTTCCCTTTGAGTCTATATCAGAGCTGGCCTTCAGCAACAGAGCAACAGAGTTGATTATAAAGTAAGAAAAACATAAAACAATTGCAAAATTTTTTCCCATTCATGTAAAAACATGTTGGCAGAAAAGTGGTGTTGCTTCAGCAGACAGGGCCTCCTGGAGTGTTTGAGACAGCTGGCAAAAACTGTGGATAAGAGCTGCCAAAAAAATACAATACTGGACAATAAATTTCAAAACATCAACAAGACCATAGAAGAATCAGCAGAAATTGTAGAATTTATTAAGATTAATAAATCTGAGAGCTGAGTGGATCACAGTGTTTACTTTCTGTGTGAAAAGGACAAAAAAGGGAAACAGCTTTGCCACCTATGTGGTAATCTTGGGGTGCAAAGTTAAAGCAGTAACAGGTAAAACAATTTTGGATTTTGATGATGCCACATATTACTTTAAAAGAATTATTATAGCACTATCTGACAAAGTTTACAGTATGTGCACCAAAGTTTATAAATGTATACCATCCGTAAGTTAGATCCATCAACACAATCTCTATCATTTTCCATCAACATTCTCCAGAAAAATCAGAAATTCTTTCCACAATTGTTAGTTATAAGGACCAACTGATCACAAAATTGGGACAATAATGGTATCTTTCCAAACAGCTAGTACATCATCAAATGGTGATAGCATAACAAAATTTAAAAAAAAAAAAAAAAAAAAAGGCAAAACAAAACACATAAAAAAATCTACACCACACCCAAAAGTTAAACCATCTTGCAGAAATTTACTTTGGAAAAAACCAGGAAAATTCCACAGCAAAACATAAAGGCAGCAAACTTTTGCATTAGAAAATGCAAACACGTTCCATCCAAATAACATTAATCCAGAAATCTGCCCTAAAATCTTCACTATTTAGTTTTGGAAAATTGCTGTATTTTAACTTTCTCATGCATACACATTTTTTCATACCTAGCTTCACAGTTACCAGCAGCTACCAGCTCAACCTTACCCTAATCACAGCCAATGCAAATATTAACTGGCATAAAAATAGTAATAATCTTCTTGAATTCAAAAGGCCAGGGAAAGTTACTGTGGGATATCCACAATGTACACCTCAGAGGGGAAGGAAAGCAAGGCAATTTAAATAAATTAGAAGCCAAGGAGAAGTGGAAAGTTGTCACCATAGCAGAGATTCCTTTATACTATTCTACAGCCTTATGCCATGGCTACCACTTGCGCAAACGGTAACATATATCTGCACTTAGTTCAAACACCTTAGCCTCACATGAAGCCCACAAATCCACTGCAATACAAACAAGTGCCTGTTTTGAACTGGAGGGCAAAAATCTCATTTTTCAGTCACAAGCAGCAACAAAATGATGACCCTGGGCAATTCTCCAGGTAAAACAAATCTCCAGAGCTAGAATAATTCAGTTTGGCTTTCCTATCTACAGACAGCTTTAGAATATTCCTTCATGAGAGGCAAGGAAAGGGAAAATGGTGTGGTGAGTTGTGCTGCAGTCCACAAGCACATCAAGGTGAAGTTTCCCAGGTACATGCCTCTGAGCAATGCAGCAGGATCATATTGTAAATACGGACATCTAAAAAGCCTAGTACATATCTTCCCTTGAGGATCAATTCAGGGAAAATACTTCTGCCAGCAAGTTAGTAACTTGTAATGGCAGACGAGTAACATTGAGTTCCACTGTGGTTTTTTCACCTTTCATTGCCTACGTCAGGGCTTTCAATAGTTCAGTCCCAGAAGCAAGGAAAATACAAACAAATTCTGATAACTAACAGGTAAAGACAGGACCTTAAACTTCCAGGTATCTCAGATAAAGTGTGACTTTCAGGTGGCTTCAGGCACAGATGCAACTTGCCATCGTCCATTCTGACAACATTGGCAAAGATTTCAACTATTTTGGAGAGAAACCTGAAAATAGTGAGGTGTGAAAACCTGTAAAGGAAACTGGGGAAAACAATCCAGAAAATATAATTTCAGTAAGATGTGGCATAGTTAACAACAGCAACAGAAGTGATGGGGACTAAGTATCTTTTTATTTTTTAAAAGCATGGGTCTGTCCATCCCCAGGATGCATAAACAGAGATTCACAACTACAGCTCATCTGAGAACCCAAATGCATTTGTACAGGAGTTACTACATTGTAAATAGTCTATCCTGAAGATTTGGCATATTTATGCATGTATGTATTTGAATTTCTAACCTTTAAATTTGGCTGGTATTTTTTCTAAGGAATAAGAAGTTGGTTTGCTCATCAGTGGGTGTACATCTGTGTGTTGCTGTGCCTAGAGGAGTCACCACATATCTGTGGCTTGGCCTTTTTTATGCTGATTTGCCATCCTGTTTACTGGCAAAAGAAGTGTTAGAGATTATCCAGCAAACTGTACTCCATGCCTGTGAATAACACACTTTTATTCAGTTATTCATTCATCAGACTTTTATTTAGTTATTCATTCATGATATAATTTAAAAGAACAAATTAAACTAGGCTCTGGCTTATATTCACATATATATTGTATTGGCTAGTGCTTCTCCTTATCTTAAAGGAGTTTGAGCTAAAGCCTTCCTTTACTTAAGCAGCCCTTCTCAGTCTTTAAGGGGGAAAAAACCACTCTTCCTTCTTTTTACTGAATAGTGTTCAAATGACCCAGGGTCTCTATGATAACTCAGGAAACTGTAAATTACATCTCTGCCTTGAGATCCCTTTCCTCTGCAAGAAAAGATCTGTCCTGGGTTCAGCTACAGCAGT
>NW_009918470.1:0-5952 GCF_000696875.1 Nestor notabilis
TTATATATATTTATATGTATGTTATATATATTTTTTATTCTAAAGCGGAAGGAAGAAAATGCCAGAGTAGATCCTTCTTGTTTCATATAGCTGTAAACTTGAAGGTAAAAGACTGATTTGGGATTCAGACTATTTTGTATTTACATTAAATGTTATATTTACATTAAATATATCCAGAAATTAATCTATTTCCCCAGAAAAACATTAGTTACAACAACACAGATTACTGCTGGTATAAGTTAACTTATCTATTCACTCTGAAAGCTAACACTTGAATGAAAAAATCCAGTCAAAGTTTAGCTTTCTAGTTTATATCAAGGTCTGTTCTAGGTACCTTAAGAAGTCACTTCTTTTTTTTAAAGATGTTAATAAACAGGATCTCTCAGAGTAGTTACACAATACCACAGACATATAACTTTTTAAAAGCTGGAGCAAACTTTGAAGAGAAAACTTTTACAGGAGGTGGACTTACACTGCAGAATTCATTTCTGCAAAAACTTAAGGTGAGGATGAACACTATCCCATTGGAAATAAAACACTCATGTATTTGATGTCATTTTTCTAATAGCTGCTTTAAAAGAATTGCATAAAACTCAGTAATTGATCCATTCATGCATGCAAAATCACAAGCCCTATAAAACTACTAATTTTTATAGGCTAGAAAAGAAGAACAAAAGATAGAAAAGGATGGAAGAAGACTACTGTATGCTTCAGAATATTCATAGGGCACGCCACCAGATACATGTAAACCTTAAACAGGCAAAATTATTGCTAAGAAAGATTGCCAGCTTGCCGTTCACAAGATTTTTTTCCTAATACAGATGTACTTAGCATCAGAAAGGAACGAAGAAAACAGCTTTGTTTATTTTAAAGTCTAAGCTTTATCTTTTGGGTTTTTTTCGTGGCAACTATTATCCAGAAAGATATCTACTCCAGCTACTTAAAATCCCTGTCATCAAAATTTTCTCTCAGCTTTTCACATAGTACTTTACATTGGAAAAAAAATTCAGTGAATGGTGAAAATACAGCATTTCTTTTATACAAGCTTTGAAGTTATTCTAGCAAATAGTCTCCTAATCTATATCACAAATATTTCCAAATAGCAACGGACATGAGGGAAAATAGCAAACAGAACATGAAGGCCAGGAAAGTTAAAGGAATAAAAACTAGGACTACAAAAAAGAATGAGGAAAGTCCAGACAGAATTCAGTTCCACAGGTAACATTTCTTTAGTTGCTTTAGTGTTCTAAAAGTACATTCAACTCTTTCAGAAGCAAGATAAAAAAGGGATTTTGTAGATGAATACTTACAGAATTAAAATAACTCAATACTTGGGAATTTCCCCAGTAGAATTAGAGATAGAAAGCAGAAAATGAGAAAGAAAACAGAGCTCCTGAAAGTTAACAGCAGAACAGAAAACAGATAACTTGGTGGATAAAACAAGAGATAAACACTACTGAGAAAAAAAAAAAAGATAAAAAAGGCAGCACTGTGCCTGCAGGTACATCGAGAATTAATGCAATTTTTCTTTAGTGAAATAATTAGTTACCATTACATCACAATTCTTAAAGTAAAAGAAATTGATTCATGCTCACAAGAACTTCATGCACCTGGGAAAGGTACAGTAAGACTCCAGAGGCACCACTCTAAATGAACAATTTCTTTAATCCCAGGACAGTCTGGCAGATCTGTGTCTACTGAGACTCTACTCTTATCCAGTAAAAACTAGTTACGTTTCACCTTGAAACCTTTATCTGTGAAGAAATAAGAAATCTTAAGGGTATTACTGAGTTTTATATCATTAAGAAAAGTGAAAAAAAAAAAACCCAAAACCCAAACCCAACCCCAAGCCCTAGAAAGAAACCAGTGAATATTCAGACACTTTCTAAGCTTTGGCATCAAAACCAAGCAGTATGCTACTATTAAGACTCAACATACTCATCTGGTCCTGAACACTATTAAAAGGCCTCTTATTGTACGAAGTGGGCAAGTCAAGAGGAAATGAGCAGAAAACACTGACAATAAACAACTTGAAAAGAAGGTGATTTTAGTTTTTCTTTCTTTTTTCCTTCAGAATTCATTACTTTTCAGTACAACTCACATAAGCACTGCCAGCTGGAAGCTAATTACATTCAGCTGAATCTAATTATTCAAAACCCCTTAATAAGAGGGGAAGGTGTTGCTGTTAAGAACACACAAATGTATTGGGCTGAAAAGAGGATGTTTTAAAGCTATATAGATGTCAAGCAACATTTGCTATTTATTGTTGCCACGCTTTCTCCTTCTGAGTGTGATGTAAAACCATGCTCTGCTCATTATTTCCACAAGAAAAAAAAAAAGTCATAGGGTTTCCTCCTTAAAGGCTCAGATTTAGCCGTGATTTAACTTTGTGGCTCTTGGGCTTCCCTCCTGCCCATCTGCTGGACCCAGGGTCTCTATTCAGGCTAAGGCACAGGGCTGCTGCTTTCCTGTTTCCAGGAAAAAATAGTAGTGAAGTTCAGCACATAGTTCAGGAATACACAAAGACACATGTGTGCAGGACACTGGCACAGCCAGGCACACGGACTGGGCAATGTGCTGCCATTAAGAGCACCTACATAGAGGACTCACACAAAACACAAGCATAGACAGCCAGGTCCCCTCCTCCTCTTAGGCTGGCAGACAGGAGGTCACTTGTGCAGGCACACACACAGTTCTCCAGGTTCACAAGCAGACTCACATTTGTGGATGCCCTGAGTACCAGCACCTCTGTCTGCCCAGCAGCCCTACCCACATCCCACCCCCTTACCTATCCCATGGATCCCCTACTCACAGGCTGGTCCAGCTCAGCCTTTACCACACGCACAGAGCACTCACACACTCTGCTCATTCCACAGACGCCTCACGCTTGTCCCCCACATGAACCTCATGTCTGTCAGCCCTCTGACCTGGACCCAAGGTACCCTATGCTCCATATGGTCCAGCTGAAGGTTTGTGAGTGGCTACAGACATGTACCCTACGCATACCTGGTCTGGGAAGATAGAGTTATTCACAGCCTGGACTCTGTCATGTGGTCTTGACTCACTTGCCAGAGCTGAGCCCCTCTACTCATCTTGCTCATGACCATTCTCCTGGGAGCTGTTTTTTGGGGCATGCACTGCTCCCGCAGCATGACTTGGAGGTTCAAGTCCCCTGCTGACTCCAGTGGTCACTTGTTCTATTCTTTTCTGAACTCATGAGCTAATCATCCTTGCTATTGTACTGGGTTTATGTTTCCAGGTTTCGGTAGTGACAGGGCTGTGAGGCAGCCTCTGTGAGAAGAGGCTGGAGCCAGACATGGCTGATTCCAGTCAGACAGAATAGACCCACCACAGGCCACAGATGAGCTCCTCAGCCAAGATGGAGTCTCCTCTCAGAAAATGTATTTAAAAAGGGACAAAAAGCTTCACAGCAGTGAGGAATGAGAGAAAAAAAAGTGAGAAAAGCCCTGCAAACTTCAAGTCAGACAAAAAGCGGAGGAGGTTCTTAAGTCACCAGAGCAGAGATTGCCCTGCAGCCCATGGAAGAGACTTCAATGAGTCAGGTATTTGAAAGCCTATGAAAGAAAATCCACCAAATGCAGGCGTGTATTCCCAGGAGGAACTGTGCCCATTGCCCACTCCATCAAGTCCCACTCTGGAGCAGGGGAAAAGTGTGAGGAGGAAGGAGCAGCAGAGAGGATCTGTTATGGACAGACCGCATCCCCTATTCCTCATCTACCTGTACTATTCATGGGGGGAGGTGACGATTTGGGAAAGGAGTGAAGATGAGAGTGGAAAATAGTGGGGAATGGAAGAAAACACTGTTTTAATTTTTTCTTTGTTTATCATTAGCCAAATCTATTTTATTTTGCAATACACTAATTTTCCCCAAGTTGAGGCTGTTTTGCTTGTGAAGGTAACTGGTAAGCAAACTCCTTGTCCTTACCTTTGCCCATGAGATCTTTCCATCTTGTTTTACACCCCTGTCTTGTGGAGGAAGGGGAGTGAGGGAGTGGCTGGGTGTGCATCTGAAAGCCAGCCATGGTAACCCACCACACTCATTTGGACTCTCCAGCACTGGAACAGCTGATGCACTCTCTGTCCACCCTGGAGGGTTTTTGAGACCAAACTGGATAAAGCCCTGTGCAACCCAGTATGATCTCACAGCGGAGATTTAAATAGGAAGCTGGACTAGAGGATTCCCTTCAGTCCCTCTCAACTTGAATTATTCCGTAATTCTATAATAATGCACATGCTTCCTGTTCAAAACAAGCACCTAGTCAGGAGACTTTAATAGTAAGAGCAGACCTCACCCAAAGATTAAGGAATGGTCTGAAATTATTCAGTCATCCATGCTGGAAAAACAAGTATATACAAAATTTGTTTGGAGGAAAAGAAAAAGTAAGAGAAATGTTTAAATCTTAGAATTTATTTTAAATCTGACATCTGTAGTAGGAAAATGTGACTGGAGTGGCTCATCATGTCAGCCTATTTATGATTAGAATAGGTATTATCTAGAATAAGAACACAGAGAAAATTACAAACCCAAACATAACCCAAGCAACAGAAAATCTGCATGCCCTTTAACAAAAGTTACACCTTTAATGTCACTAGAAGTCTGCCCAGATGTTTGCAGATAATGTCATTTTCTGAAGTCCTTTTGTGAAAGATAGTTGTCATAAACGGGGAAAGCAACTAAACAAACACATCACAACAACCCACAGATCTTTGCTAGTCTGCTAGGTGAGCAAAATGCTTCTTGATCCTAGATCTGAAGATCTAGGGAATTTAGAGTTAATTCTCTACACAATGCACAGTTTCACACAATTTTTGAATAGTTACATCCAACTGTCTTCAGTGACCCTTCTCAGTTAATACGTAAAAGATTTCCTAGATCATGTTTTGAAGCCGTTCTGCGATCAGATGTGCAATATGTACTCTACTGCTTCATCTTGTAATATTCCTATGTTCCTGTGATGCGAAGCAGTAGAAGGCTGTATCTTTAGAATAATATTATAAGAAAGAGCACTGCTTTCCAAGAATCTAGATTCAGGACAGGGCTATGTTCAAAGTAGTATAGGGAAATCCAAGTAAGGTGATCTGATGCCTGATCTTGTCTAGGCTTCATAGTTATTTTTCATGTCTGGAAACTGTAGATTACTTGAAATTGTAATCCTGAGTTCAGTAAAAAAGTCTATGCGAATTCCGGTAATAAAAGTTGCAGTAGAAAATTACCACATCCTCCTTGCCTGTTAAAATCTTTTGGAATAAAATGGGAGGCATAAGTCAAAGCAAGCTGCACAAAGAGCATAAGGTTTATCTTAAATTGGTTAGGAAAAGAAAAAGTAATGATTAATGGCAGTAGTCATTTATGAGGCATTTATTATCAGAAATCCATAACAGAAGAAAAAGTAGTTGTATTATTAATTAAGTTATATGTTTTTACAGGTTTAAATTAATTTTATGAGGACTTTTAATTAAAATGAAAGTTAAGCCTGCACTGAGACTTCTTTGAATTGCCAAGAGTACAAGGAGTTGGCTTCAGCAGCAGTCAGTCATGTCTAGACCACAAAGTCTTTTTAGAGAGCTAAGGTAAGTGAGAAGCAACTTGAGGAAGCAGAGCCAGGCCTAGGAAAAGCAGTCTTAATATTAGTTAAATTTTAAATTTTTACTCAATTACCATAAACTCTGAATATATTCAGTAGTGCTAACAACATCCAGAGACTGCTTAGTTGTGGGAAGACAGTGGGGATGCTTTAAGCATTATGTTGAAGATGTCATGACCATTGCAGTTGAAAGCAATTTGTGGTCCATCACATTCTTTTCTTACATAGATTATGAATGTCCATACTACTTTCTTCCTCTGAAAAAATAAACAGTGAGGGAGATTAAACATGTCCAACTTAATATAGCCAATTATGTATTATAGAATCATAGAACAGTTAGGGTTGG
>NW_009918471.1:0-6975 GCF_000696875.1 Nestor notabilis
GGGTTGCCAGCTGGGCTTGAACCACGACACCAGCATTAAATGCCAAACATCAAGGATAAGCACTTCCAAAGAGACAAGGGGAAAAACAAAACAAAACAAAACAACAATACAGATAAAGGGAAATATAACCGGCAACAGTAAATTCTTGACTCCTGCAGTCCTTGAGGATGAAACAACACCTCTAAGGAAGCTGTGTAAGTCCCAGTATCTCTTTATGAAACCAGAAGATGCATATATAGGAACCAGATGACCAGTGAGTTTTCCAGCTCAGTTCCACTGAAGTTAGCGTAAAGATGTTTTTACTGGGAATTAGGTATGGCACAACATAAACCACTGATTCCACCCATACCCCATCAGATGTCACTGAAGTGCAACCTGCTGCACTCAAAAACCTACCTATGCAATATATATCAATATTAAATATATATCTATGTATACGCACGCAAGTCAATCCCTGATTTGCTGTTTAAGTCTCTAGAAGACTAACTTTGATGGCATTAAGCAGAAGGTGGCAAGTTACTTATGCACTTGCCTATTAAGGTTTGGCAATGGTACACACACAGGATTACATGAAGTGTAACCACGCAGTACCCCACCAACCACATGGAACATCTGAGCCTGGCCAAAAGCTCTTCCAGCACTGGACTTCAGCCAGGACCATTACTCTCCATTCAGAGAAGAAACCGGTACTTCATACACTGGGAGATGACTAATCACAGTAGCTGAGTTACAGCCTAGTGTGAAGGTCATCTCTACTCTCATCTACAGCATCCCACAGTATCCCCTCCCACAGATGACTCGCTGCTCTTTTTTCCCCTCCTACTTCTTTTCTCAATTTCTACTCTCCCCTTCAACCTCCTTTCCTTTCAGGTCTTCTCACCACCTTCCTTACCCATTTACCTTCTTCTGTCTACCTGCTCCTTAAACACCCTTCTCATAACTGGCAATCCCCACCTCAGAAGTCCTTTTCTTCTAGGAATCTGCTTTATCTGGATTTCAATCTCCAGCAATCACCCATGCCCTTCCTCCCCCAGCCCTCAAGAGCATATTTGTCTGCCTTGGATTGCAGACTCTTTAGGACAAGGATTGTCTTCTTCCCCACTTGTAAAGCACAGTATACATTTACAGGGCAGGTAAATGATAAATAAGCTGTCTCTGTGTTAGGGCGTAACTCAGCGTGGGCTCCCTCCTCCAAGCTCCCTTGGTATTTGCCTTCCCTCTGCTGCACACAAATCTACCAATGTAAGGTTATCACATACATTTATCAGAATTCTTTCAAAAATAGTTAAGGGAGATGGGGAAACCAAGGGCCTTTACCAGCCCTGCTCTCCCATAAGCTCGAACCCCAAGATGTAGAGGAACTTGTGGGAACACCATGAGGGGAGAACACAGACAGAAATAACTCACTGGGATTTCAAATGCTGCATGTCTCATTTCTATTCAGTTTTCAGTTGGTTTCTGGGCAAGCAAACACACACAGCTGTTTGCTGGGGGAGCATCTACCAAATCTACATCAACTTCCACCAGCTGAGTGTGCATCTGCCATTGGAAGGAGGTTAGAAAAGAGGCAAGTGGGCTGTTGAAATGGAAAACTGGGGTAAGAAAAAGTCACCCACAACACAGAGAGCATCAAGAAGTGACTAAAAGACAGCCCATGCTCCAATGACAAAAAAAACCAAGCAGTGAATACAACCCCTCCCCCCACCATCCATGTCAGAACTGAGCCAATGCATCAAACCAGCTGGCTGTTTGGCAACAATGCCCATACACGAGGGTGGATTTGCCTAGCAGAAGTAGCACTTTTTGGGAATCAATGTGATTAAAAATGCTCATTAAAACAAAAAAAAAAAAATAGAACAAAAGAGGGCAAGAGCCCTTGCTAGACAGTTCACAAAGTTGACACTATCAGCTGGTTCCTTATCTCACGAGAACCTGAGTTGTCCGGCGTTTCCCAACAGCTCAAGTTGCTGCTCTCTGGCCCGCTGCACTCCTCCACCACATGAGCTTCACCCCCCACCTCCTCCTACACACCAGCCTCTTGCCTACATGAGGACATTGTCTCCATCACTTGGAAACACCCATCTCCAGTGCTCTCTCAGCTTTCAAGAATTCTTCACTGGAAGCATGCTCAAAAGCCTTGTCCTTCTCCATCCCTACAGTCTTAACCTCTACAAGACTACCTCATGTAGCTTTCTTACACTTATACATCTCGGAGGAAAATTAGCTGATAGCTAACAAAGCATTGCGGGTAGTGCATACGTCAGGAAGTATAAGCGATAACGCTGTTATGCTATGAGAAAACCTTATCCAGACCCTTAGGAAATACTAGGTTTTGTTATTGGTTTAATCTGAACTCACCAGCTATCCTCAGACCACACAGCAAATAGGAATACCTTCAAGCAAATATTGGGGGGGTGGGGAAGGGGCAATCCAACCACCCTCTGGCTAGAAATGGTCACCCAGTCAGAAACAAGACAGGCACAATGAAAACCCAGAACAAAAGTCGAGGATAAAGCAATTGCCTAGAAAACAACAGGAGATCGGGTAAGAACAATCAAACCAACCAGCACCCCCTCCTACACACTGAATGCACTTTTCTGCATAGCAGCGTTTCACAAGATAGAGATTGAAGAGCTGGTGCTTAACACTGGCCCTGGAGACTTGCCCAGAACTTTTTACATTGCTTAGCACCCTGTGCATAAAAGGGCAGCATCGGTGACACTCCTGGTGAACTCCTGCTGGCCAAGCTGTCTGGCAGGTATAGCTAAAAAAGCCATTTTTGGAAAATAGTGCCTTTTTATAGCTTATCTCAGTGCTGACAGCTGCCTCATGTCTCTAGAAATAGCAGGATGTAACAGCCATGTTTGCAGGGACAGATTTTAAAGGTTCCATCTTCTAAGAAACAACCTACACATCCAGAAACAGGAGGCCAGATTTGTTTTGATACTGGAACCCCCTTCCATATGTTAAGCATGCCCACGGATTTGCAAAAACCCTGCTCTGAAAATGGGATGTTCATTCAGCAACAGGCGACAAGTAACTTGCGTCTGCCTTCCTATAGAGTCTGTTCCCAGCATAATCGGCAGCAAAATAGCACACGATTAGGCTGATACTGCCTTTTGCCAAAAATCATTGGTATTTTCTAAGAAAAACAGTGGTGGAGGAGAGCATTAAACATTGGAAATACAACACTAATAAGTAAAAATACCCTGCAGCTTCAACTGCAGATCAGCACCTCTCTGTTGTTCCTGTTCAGATGGAGTGAGCGAGAGACCCCAAAGCATTGCTATGAATCTTTCGCTGTGATAGCGACACGAGCCACAGGCTGTGTTCCACGTCAGCCCCACTGCTACAAACCCCAATCCCGTGAGCCTGGAGGAGCCTCTTCAGCCACCCTGCCTCCATTGTGTTTGTGAGTATGACTGGCATAACGCTATTTTCCTACCTTTTAACAATAATAACTTTTTTTAGATAAAAAGCACCCAACTCCCAAGAATTTAACACCGGAAGAGAAGATGCTAAGAATGTAAATGGTTCCGATTGTAACTGGACCTTGCAAATTTTCCAGAGTACCACCTTTTACTAGCAACAGTTGGACCAGTTGTCTACAGCATCTTCCTCATTACGAGATTTTTCTATTTTTTTAATCTGAATGAAGGGGTACTAAAGACAACGACCTGCTGTGAAATGACCGAAATTCCCATGCAAACAACCCATTAGCAGTGTTCAAATGCAATTTAAATTACTAGTTGTTAAAGTGCTCCTCAATTTCATGGTAAGTTTCCAAGGAAAATTACATGCTATGTACTATTTAATTGATTGTTTTCTACTTCTTAACATCCATTTATTCCCTCCTCCTGTCTTTTCCTTAATTTCAAGGGATGATAATGACTTTTTGGGGAGGAAAGGGGAACAGCTAATGGAGTTGGAGAGGGATTTACCTGAAGAACAAGGATGTAGGAGGGAAGGGACTGCCAAAAATCAGGCAGCTTCACTGGAACTTGTCCCTGTGATATTTCCACAGCAGGGGTGTGAGACAGCACAGCACAAGGACTCTTTTCCTCCCCACCACAGGCAGCCCAGCTTTCAAAAGCTGATGTTTCTTTAAAACGAAGTCAAGCAATAAGCACAGTTAACTATTAGAAGACAGCAGTAAAGAAACAAGAGCAACTTCTTTCCTCCTCTTGGGCACGCTAGTCCTTGAACCGACACACTCACTGGAGACAAACAAGTTTCTCTCATTTGGGAGATCTCATCCCAAATGCAAATACCTAGTTCTCAGAGGCAAATTCCCCCCTTAAGTTGACTGAAGAATTAAGCTGCAAGTGAGACCTCCTGCTGCTAGTAACAGCTGGTACAGGAGAATGTGTATTATACAGCTAATAACAACAGACACATCTTAAAATCATACACTCTATTCAGATCCGAGGAATAAGCAGCAGTACAATTAGGTGAGATGCCATCTGGAAATGATGATGATGATACGTGTCAGGATCATGTCATACACTAGCAACATGTATCAACTAGTATGAAATACCCAGTATGACTTTGTTTTCCTTTAAGCAACTGCTTTAGAAATATTTTGTGTTCAGAAAAGTATGAGTTTATTAGAGTAAGAGAGATGGGTTTAACATCACCACTTGGCTTGAGCCTGTGAAGTGCCCACCTGTCTGCGGTAGCTGAGCATGAACAGTCATGTGGAATCCAAAGATATGCACTTTTCCCAAGTTTGCCACACGCTCCCTCAGTTTCCACGCCTGCACACCAGGTAATACAGCACAGTTTAGCATTTAAAGGTTCTGAAACCTTTGCCTACAGAAATGGGAAGTATCAGATGTGTAGAGCCATCTAAGCTCACAACTTTGTCTCACCTTCATCTCTTCCATGCCTAAGTGTGCTGCACGTACCTGCAGCAGCTTCCCTTACCTGCTGCGGGGCATGTACACACAGCCCTCAAGTACACGCTAAATCCCTCAAAGCACCAGTGTCACACAGTGACAGTGTCATCAATTTGCTACATTCCATGCAGTGCCAGCCCTGGATCAATTGGTGCAACAGCTGGGATGAAGGATGGGCTGAGAAACAATCCTCCTTACATGGGAGCTAAAGCAAATCTTCTGCATTTAATATATCCTTAGAAGTGACTGAGAGAAGCTTAAGAAAGGCAGGCATGAGGGTCTCTGAGCACACTTGAGGTCCAGCGCCATGGAAGGTTTCTCAGACTTGAGCATTTACCAGGTGCCAAGCTGCAAGAGGGAAAATCTTTAGATAGCTTTATTAATTTACAGGTCAGCCCTTAATGGTTCTGTTTCTGGAGCAGAAGAAAATACACTCTGAATCCTGGTTAGCATCAGTGATCGTCACTGGATCTGCCCAGGTCCTGGAGAAATACCAGATGGAGAGCCTTGGCAGCCTGCAGTCCCAGCCATGGACAGCCTCCATCCTCCACGAGCTCTCCCAGCCCTGCCCGAACCCGTCAGGGGGACACACATGCAGCACGTGGGAGCTCATCCTTCACAGTCCGTTCAGCTCTCAAGTCACATCCTTGCAGCGATGAGATATTGCACAGAGAAAGATCGGCACATGAAGATTAATGGCCCCAATGTGCTTCCCCAGGCATGCCAGATGAGCACTGCCCAGAGCCCTGCATTACAGTACTCATGTGCTGCTCGTCCTTGTCTTCAAACAAGCAGCCTGTCCTGGCAAGCGGGAAAGGGGGAAAACTGCAAGGGGAACAGAACATCACCATTTCCAGTCCCAACATGCTGCCCCCAAAACACCAAGCTCAGCCACAAGCAGCTGGCAAAGCCTGGATGGAGCATATCCATGCACCACCAGAAGCAGGGGCTGATCCAGGGCACAACCAAGCAGGGGAAGTGCTGTGCAGGGAGGAGGCATTGCCGTCCCGTGGGGCCATGTGTGCACACACAAGGCAAAGCTCAGCACACAAGGAGCGACACAGACTGCCAGCTCACTGACTATCACAGCTTGGCACCACCACACATGACACAGAATGGGCAGCTCCTTGGCGAGTCACTGGCGTGAGACTTCAGGTGTTGCAACATCTCCATATGTCTCCCCAGAATCCTTTTCCAGTCCATCACCTTCACTGTCTTTTCAGGCCATACACTCTTTAGGACAGCAGTTCTTTCCTTTGCACCAGTACCAAGCCCATATCAGTGGGGCCCTGATCCCAAAACCTGCAGTAATCCAAGTATCTTACTGAAACAACAAGGATTAAAATCCAGCTAAAGTCTACAAGCTCCCAACACATCCCACCTGCAGGAATAGGCTCCAGCAGTACCTCCATCATCTTTTGGAGCCGACTGCTACTCAGCTCACACCCCATCCTTGTGCAAACTAAGCCAAGTATCTCTCCTTGCCCAGAATAACTAGGGCAGTTTTGCACCTCAAGGACCTGCTGCAAATCAGCATCTCTGGAAAACCAAACTTCACACCAAGTATTAATCCCTATTTAATAGGAAAAAAGAAAAACAACAAGAGATCTAACTAACAAAGGTCTTAAATTTAAAACAAGGAGAGTATGGTAACAAGAGGTTTGAATCAGACTAAAAACACAAGTTAGTTGAGAAGATGTAAGTATCACTAACCAGCACTAAGAACTAAGTATAAAGGGGTTTTCACCAACACCTCTTCCCAAGTAAATGGACAAAGTGCAGTGCTTTCTGTCCGATGCACAGGCCTGGCTGCTGTGCAACCCCTTGAGCAGTGTTAAAAGCACTCTATACATGTTACATGCTCCAAATGATGAGAGGAATTCATGGGATGGTGGATCTCCACTCCAGATTCCCCAGCCTGGTTTTAGCTGCCATGAATAAAACAGGAAGCGAAGCATCTTCCAGGTTCCCCCGACATCCCGACTGTCTGGATAAACTGCAGTTTCCTTTCAGGAAAGAGAAAGGAAAGGAGGGGGGAAGGAGAGAAAAAAAATTTAAAATAAAAAAATAAAATAAA
>NW_009918472.1:0-3754 GCF_000696875.1 Nestor notabilis
GACTGCTGTAGCTGAACCCAGGACAGGAGATTTATCAAATCTCAGTTTCTGTATTATTCTTATTTCAGCACTTTTTCCCTAAGAAAAAATTCTCAAAAACATATTTTGTTTTAGAGACTGTGCCAAATGATAGCAGATTTGTTGTTTTCAACAAATTTTAATTTGCTTTAATTTGTTTTTAATTTGTTTTAACAAATGCAATATATCCTAATGGAAGGGAATAAGAAAACTGTGGGTAATGTGCTTCTAATTTCAATGATAAATGTGCCAATTTTTTCACATTATTTGTTTGCTACACCTGCACTGTATTTTATAAGGCTGCATCAAAACCAGGTTCCAGCTCAACCTTAAGCCTGCCTGAACTTTGCATGAACACACTGTAAGAAGTAGGATGCAGGGCTGGTATAGTACCTGCAGAGTGCTGTATAAACATTACTGAGCAAAGGCTGCCTATGACTCAACACAAAGGGTGTTTTGTACTACGGGACACTAAGCGTCTTTTTTCTGTAATGCTGTTTACCATTGCCATACGAAACACCAGATAATCTAGGCTGGTATGATGAGACCTTCGAGCCATGGTATAGCTGGGCCATCTACTACACTTAAGGTAAGAGCATCCCTGGGTAGATGTCTCCTGTTATGTCTTCCATCCTACCCAACTCAAGCCAGTACTTGAACATGGGCTCATGTGGACACAAATATGGATTTGAGTTGGCAATGGACCAAACCTTGAAAAGCAATACAGATGCAACCTGAGGCATTTCGTGGGATACCAGGAAAAATACATTGGGAATAAATGTGCTTGCAAGATGTACTCTGAAAAAGTCAGTGTGAGTAAAGGTGGTTTTAAGGAACCTTATTCAAAAGACGACTCTTCCAAAATGTGACTTTAAGTAAAACCACCAGAAGATGGCAGTCTGCAATCTTAAGTGGAACAGCTCTACTCCGGTAACAAACCAGCTGCACCAGCAGCCGCTGGCTCTGATCACGGTTATGAAGTATTACAGTATATTGGTGGTTTCTTGTGCCTCTGGTTTAATTGACTTCCTTTTTGATACGCTATATGCAGTTATTTTATAATAAAACTATAACCGAGATTATTGTACCTCACAAGTGCTTCTGCAACATAAAACTGTAATATTATAATGTAGACATATATGTATGTTAACATCTGCACAAGCACACACACACACACGCACCCATGTATGTATACATATATATACACATACATGCAATAATACAGGTAGTAAATGGCACAAGCCCTGAATAACAGCTCCTTTCCTGTCCTGATTTTTTTTTCTTTCCTGGTCTTGAGGTGCTTGTCTACATTCAGAAAATGAAGACAAGCATGTAGAACCTTCTAACTGCTCCCAGCAGTTATATTTTACAATACGTTTCTTTTTATTCACTCTACTGAGTCAGTAGATTCTTCTTGTTGCAAAAGAAAAAGGTTTATCATTGCTATCTGTTGGAATTTAAACAGAAAAGCTCAAAAGTGGCCATGCCTTGCTTCATGACACATTCTTCCTCTCTGGCCTTTTTGTTCCCATTCTCAAAATGGACACAATACTTTGTTTGCAGAGAGTGAAAACTCTCAGACCCCAAGCTTAGAGTAGCAAGCAGAGGCTGTGACCTTCAGAGCAAGTCTTTGTCAGCTCTAATTAGAGCAAAGGAGACATCAGGCATTTTCAGAGCTCCAAGCCTGTTTTCTCTGCCGGATGAGACTCTTAAGTGAATTGCAATCTTTTTTTTTTTTTTATTTTTTTTTTCCTGTGACTAGATGCATATGTGCAGGTAATGGTCATTAAAATCCTGATTCAGAATTAATTAAATTCAGTGAAAGGATCTTGACTAAGTTTTGAGTAAAAGCTACAAGCTACAGAAGAATGAAAATTACTCCCTCCCTTGCTGTTGCTTTTTCCAGTGTTTATGCAAACTAGAATGGTGTGACTGATCTGTTATTGGGACAGATAGTGTTCTTTTTCATGTTTTCCTGATCTGTTTGATAGTGACAGAGTGTGGCAAGGAGCTTATTTACAATTCCTAAAACATAAACTTATATGAACAACTTTAAAGTGAAGTGTTTTTGTCAAGTAGTATGTTCAACTTCATTTAGTGGGCTTTTAAGTGTACTGTTTACTAAGGCTGTTCTTATGGGGAGATAATACGAAGCAAAAAATTGCACTGGAAACTCATATGCTGTTTTACTTGACAGTAACTTCCCCAGACCTATGTGATGTAGGGGAGCTTTCCATCTACAGAGGTTAATATCTACTAGCAGGATGTTACCTCTACTATTAAACAGAGTGTCTGGTATAAAAGGAGGAAAAACATATCTCAAGGGCATGGTAGAGCAGGGTCCTGTTCCTTTTCTCTTGTCCTCACTGCAAAGGTTGGCAGACATTTCTTCCTGAGACGATGCACATGGGGATCCTTGTACCTGACCTTCTGGTTCCTTTCTTCTCTCCCACCACATCTAAAAAGAGAGGCAAATCGCCAAGGGGCCACAGTCCCTGCTGCCAGGCTATCCCCAAGAAAAGGGCTGCCTGGAGGAGATGAAGAGACAGGCACACTTGAAGGGTGCCACAAACCACGTGACAGCTCCAGGAGGGGTGCTTGCTGAGCAAGCTTGGCCTTGAGAGAGAAATCCCAGTGTTCTCATAGAAACATCTGCTGAGACCATGCTGAAACCTTTTGGTGTCTGATGCTTAGCCATGCTGAGCCTTTTTGGGTGGGAGCACGCTGGGAGAAAAAGGAGTGGCAAAACGCATATGTGCTTAGCGCCCCTAGGAGGCAGTGGTCTCTCCAGCATTAGGGGAAGCTTTGTCCAGGGCTGTGGATGGCCTTCTGAAGACCTTGGCCTTGCTTATCCGTTTAATTTTCCCCCAGCTTGCTCTGCTGGGAGTACCAGCTGCATCACACTGTGGAGATGCTCCAGGAGAAGGATACCACATCATCTGCATGGATCTGGTGGAGTACAGTACCTCCTAAATCATCATTTTGTACCACTTCTGCAAGCATGCCTGCTTCCGCCTGGCTGCATCCAGGCAGGAGGCTCTTCCCCTTCATGTCCTGCTCACACTGTTATACTCTCTTCTGCAGGGACAAGGTCTCCAGGTGGGGACGAGCCTTTTGGCCTGACCCCAGTGCAAGGAGATATTTCTTTCTGAGATAATGTACATAAATATCCTTATGCTTGGCATGTAGGTTCCTTTATCCTCCTCACCATCTCTAAAGGAGAGGGGAATGGCCCAAGAGCTGTGCTAGGCTGGCACATGGTCCCTCCAGCCCAGCTGTCCCTTGAGCTCCCATTGTCACGGCCTTGGCACTTCCAGGTCTTACTGCCCCTAACTGGCACTGGAGGCCTTCTGATGCAAGCAGCCATAATGGCAGCCTGGATAGAAGGGGAAAATTACTGAATTGAAGAAATGGATATATTCATCATCCCTGTCTCTAGTCACTGATCCTTTTGGAAGGACCTTCTTCCATCCTAACTGCATTTAAAAAAAACTATCTTTCAGGTTGATGCTGTTTCTTTAAAAATCCATATAGAAACCACCAACAGACATGCTTAGTGTGGCTCATTTAGTTGCATTTTCTCAGACTTTGTAACTTAATTTTCTCCTCTTGAAGCTTGATGAGAAAGTCTTCTAAGATCAGATTTATGTATCAAGCATTGCCCTTACTGAGTGGCTTGTTCATTGTGAGATAAATTATAATTTTTTGCTTGCAAAAACAAAACTCGGAATACACT
>NW_009918472.1:3785-15382 GCF_000696875.1 Nestor notabilis
AGCAAATGTATAATATTAACTACAGCCCTAGGACGTGTGGTCCTGCATAATCTTCAGCAGCCTCTATCAGGACAGAGTTGAAAAGTATGAATAAGATACCATTTGAACTTACCTAAAAAATACAAATGGTATCTTACATTTTTAAACTTTCAAATTTTTAATCTTTTTGCCTGACCCTACTTTACATGCTGATGACAAGCTTGGTGTTCATGCAGTTACCAAAATAAATTTTGTGATTTAATGAGAAATTAATGCACCCGTCTTCAAATAACTACTTATCTCAGAAAACTGAAAATTATTTAGCTAGAAGCATTCCAAACAGTACTTTAATTCTAATTAGACTTAGAAAACCTGCATCACTGAAGACTAGCTCTTTAGTAACTAAACTGTGTATCAAGCAGAACAAATTTGTTGAGGTAGTCTCAATAGGGAGCTAATTAGTACAATAACCATTAGCCTTGTTTTCTAATAATAGCATTATCAAATATTCCATCCTTCTCTCCTGGTTGTTTTCATGAGCTGGCAGGGAAAAAGTACATTTTATTTTCCAGCAATATTGCAAACTTGATGGCTCACCTCATTTCATAAGTATTACAGTGTTTACTTCTGTATCGAGGGACACTGCAAATACTGTGTCAGATTTTAAAATGTAAATGTGAAACTTCTGGTGCATATATTAAAAAAATAAAAAATGTAGATGAGATATGTATATAAGAAAAGAAAGGACAGGAGCTGGGTTATTATTTTGTGGTGGTATAAATCCAAGCAGTGTGGGTATGATTACACTGTAATTATGCAGTCAACTTTTTCTGCTAGGCTCTCTATCTCAGGATGGTGTTTTTGCTCTCATAGCTTTTCAGAGTATTATATAAAAGGGCTTGGTCAATGCAAAGAGGATGTAACAGCCCCCCCATCAAGAGAGGTTATCCTTTGCTGCAGATGTTGCAGAGGAGAGCAGATAACCAAGAGATTGCAGCTCTTGGTGCAGCTGCTCTGCTAAGATAGGGCTGGAGGTGGTTGCAGCAGGTCATAGACAAGGCTGTGGCCGGCAGCACTGATGAGATCCTAGATGACACTGTGCTGGTAGCTTACTTCTAGTGGTTACTGTGCTATTGCTGGCTTTCAACACATAAGTTATACGTGCCATCTTTGTCTGACAAACTGCATACTCTGTTTTTATTCCCTTTGCTGCCATCATCTGGGATTTGGGAGTGTACAATGTTGAGCCATACCCGTGTAGTTGCATTCATAATGAAACTGCAGTTATGCACCATTTTGGCATATGAAAACTTGAGCTCTTAGTACTACTCTTAGCATCCCTTCTCTGTGAAACATTACACAGTGTATTCTGGGAGAACATCTGTCCATTCCTGGCCCAAGTGCAGGAGTGCTCTTAACCCATCAGCTTGGTAAGCTAAAGCACTTCTTGCATAGCGTTCTCCATGTGGGTGCTCAGGGATTCTCTCCCAGATAGAAGGGAGGCACAGAGCCAGCTCAAGACTTGTACCAGTTGCATATAACTCTTCTTTTGAGAAAGGCAGGTGAATGCAAATGAAAGGAGGCAAGTAGAGGTTGTCTTGAAGAGGTGATAACATACCTCTGGGGAGATTGTGCAGGCTGCATGCAGAGATGTTGGGTTACAACAACTGGTGCAGGTGTTGGTAAGTGTACTGATTTGACTGTCCCAAACAAGGCTGGAAATGCTGAATGGTGGAGCTATGCAGACCATCAGAATGGAAATGAAATGTGAAGAATGTACAGGTACATAAGTTAGTGTGGTAAATCAGGCCTGTCCAGATGTAGGTGGCTATTTCTTCCTGAAACTTGGCTATAATAATTATACACACACCGTCTTTCTCTTTTCTCAGCTTTTTTGCTCTGAATCACTTTCTCTGGTATTCACTATACTATAACAAAGTGTAGAATAACATACTCTTGCTGAATTCAAAAGTATTGATGTGGTCTGAAATACTGCAGAAATGAAGACTAGACCTGGATAGACGAAGAACACCAGCTATTTTAGAAATACCGGCAGTATTTTCTGCTAGTTGCCAGGAATTGGGATGACATGTAGACCAGACAGCTCAGTCCAGCCAGGGGGGTTCATGGCAACTACAGCTCCCTATCTCTGGTAATTAGTTCCTCCTCTAAGTTTCAGAAAATAACAGAAGGATTACTTGTTTAGAACAAACAAGACAGCCAAGAGCAGAGCAGAGCCAACTGTGCTGATATCCCAGTCCTTCCCTAATGATCCATTAGTCCAGCTAAATGATCCATTAGTCCAGCTACTGATGTGACTCTGTGTTGTCAAGTAGGAATGACGAAACAGCCCAACATGAACGGTGAAGCTTTCCTACCTTCTGTTCTGGGAAATAGTTGCCAGGATTTCCCCAAACAATTTTTCTTCAAACAAAATATAATTAAAATTTAAATTGTTGAGCTTAAAATGAGAATTTTGTGCATATTCTTTGAGAAAGAAGGAAGCAAGGATAGGTCAAAGTACGATAGCAAAATTAGATTTAAATTAATTTCTCAAAAGTATCTGAAAGGATCAAAAGGCTAATTCTCATTTGCACATTGTATACATTTATGTATTTTATTCCAGATGGGGACAGTGTATTTAGGTTTCTATATAAATCTTCAAATCTGGGATGTAGCTAATTGCTAATTTGACTTTCATTTAAGACAGTATGATTAGCGTTAATCAGAAATTTTTGGACAGAAGGTTTTTTTATCAAAAATGTTGCTTTTGTAAAACCCAGATGTTTTGTGGAAGCATGCCCATGTCAGTGAATTCTTGTTTAGACAAAAGACTAGCAAAACAAAACAATTAATTTGCATTCTATTTTGATGTTTACATAACAAGATACTTCGACTTTGCTTTGAAACAGCTCTTTTCTGTTTTGAGAAGTTGTGTTTTACTTAAAAAGCTGAAAGGATTTTAAATGAAGTAATGAAATTTTAATTAGTTTAAAGTAAAAGCTTAGTTAACACCAAAATTTTATTTGGAGTATCACTGCTCATGGGTGTTTACATTTTCTGCTTACTCTCTGACTGTAGAAAGCTCTCAGATTCATCTTGTTCTCTGTAAAAACAGAAAGCTCAGCTCTCCTCAATCAATATGGGATTATCCAGTTTCGAAAAACTTACCCAAACTTATGACTTTTCTTGTGCTGCATTGTCAGCATTGCTTTAGTTTTCCTCGCTTGGTATTCTAGATGTATTTTTTAGTGTGCTTGGAGTTATATCTAGAAGGTCTTAGTAATTTTTAGACGTACATGATTTTATCATTTCTGTTTTCCTGTGAGTACTTCGTTTTACTGCAACAGAACATAGCTGTGGTTTAAGAGAAAAATTAAAGCAAAATGCTGTCTGAAGTTTGAGCAAATTCCTTCCCTTTTCCCCTCTCATCCTCATGCTTCAGTTCTCCAGGCATGTTATCCAGATGGTTCTCTTCAGATGCAAACATGAGCCCAAATTCTAAGCTGACAAAGAAAATTGATAATTATCAGTAGGAAAAAAAAAAAAAATCGTAACTGGGTTTTTCTGAGGAAAAAAAAAAGATGCTGTGGCAAGAAAAATAAAACAGTAAGAATCTTACTTCATAGGGGGAAATATCTATGGGAATATGAAAACAAAATAATTGAGTTGTGATAAACACATTGGATTTTTATGCTGATGAAAATATTTTTATTTATGGACATAGAAAATAAAACTACTTCAGAATCTAGCATGGTTATTTTCCCTGGTAATTGAATTTTGTCTATTTTTTTTCAGTTCAGATGGTATTAAGATTTGATAAATTTCATTGGCAATGAGCAAATTATAGCTTTCATATATCTTTCATTTCTTGAATGCAAGATATTTTTGTTGAAATTAATGAAAGTCTGAGATCAATACTTTAGTAAATGATTGCAAAAAAAGCAATGTTGTTGCATGCTGTAGGTTGCACTGAAGATTGGTGTTTGCATCCCATATTTTAATGCCATAATTTAGTACAATTTCTAATGAAGAGATAGTGCATTAAGCTTTGGAAACAAACAAGGGAAGGATTACTAATTTATTCTTCCATTCTTCAACCATTTATACCTATGGTTAGCATTAAGGTGTGTATGATTGCTGTAAAAGGGAGTAGTTTGTCTATGGTACTGTAGTGTTGAATGCTTGGGTGTTTCAGCTAAGTGAAAATTGGTGAAATGGCAAACAAAATGAAAGTAGGATGTCAGATGTGTAAAAATGGACAGACTAGCTTGAGTAGTTTGATAAACTGATGCAGACAAAGAGCATGAATATAAAAATTCTCATAAAACCAGGTGTGGATTTACTTAGAAGTGTTACTGTTGCAAACACAAGTGGTCAACTTAGGCCCACCCTTGAGTCAAGCAAATAAACCCTCCTATACTAGTGGTGTCTCAAGAGCTCAGTTCAGATTCAGTCCAACATAATCTACACTAGATGTAGGCTGATTCCTATATAGCCATATCAAACATCTCCTATTTCTCTGCTCTTGGAGAGAAGCGTGAAGGCAGACAAAACAACAAACACAAGCCGGATCTTTGCACTGTTGGGTGGGTGCACCTGCTTTAGTGAGCTCTTGGACCTGGAGTTGGGAGGGAGCAAGGTGAAGAAACAAGCTTCAGAGAGGCTTTGGAAACCACCACCTGAAAGATAGCATGCCTGATTCTAGAAATCGCAGATGACCTGAATCACTCCATGCAGAGCTGGCTCACACTGTCCTTCCCAGCACTTCTGATTTTAAGAATGGGGTGTAGAAATCTGCATAAAGTCTCTGAGATCCCCTCTCGTTCTGCCTCATGCAAAGGGATCTGAGCCCACTGTGGAAACAGCAAAGATGTATCTGCAAGGCAGTAAAGCCGTGTGCCTGAGCTAAGGTCCACTCACCTAAACCGATTCATGTCCAGGGTGATGCGCTGCTTAAAAACGATACCATCCCTCCTCACCCTGTGAGGGGCACTGGAAGCTTTCATAGCTTTACTAATAGAAGTGGATGGTGAGAGCACTTTCTATGCTACTTCAGGCAAACATAATCATTTCAGCTGTACCATTCTGACTTGCACAGCTTAAGGCCAGCACATCATGTCCCCTTTTCAAACAGAGCTGAGGAGATAACATTAGCAAGGGCACACAATATCCCCTTTTCATAGCTGAGGAGATAGCGTTAGTGAGGGCAGGAAAAGTTTAATCCATCTTGGCTAGGTCTGGATGAGGATGTCTGGCCATGCAATGAAATCAGAAACAATAAGAAAAATGAGAGCCTGAGCTACATCAGCAGATGTAGTAAGGGTGGTTTGGCTGTTCTGACAGAAAGCACTCCTTGATTATTCAGCTTATTTGATCTTCACATTTATTGTTCTGGGAAATTTTAAACACACTAAATTAGACATAGATGATGTTAATAGTAACAGCAATAACAGTTAAGTAAATAACAGTTTTGTAAATGATGTTATGTAAAATGAGAAGTTTTAACCTTTCCCTCAGAATAAAATAAGGTATTATATTTTTACATGCAGCTCTATGTATATCATGCATTCTGTATAATGGTTGCCAAGGGTGAGGTTTTCAAAGCCGTTTAGGAGACATTAATTTTGATGAGGTTGTAGCTCTTGCCTTAGCTGTTCAAATCTTCCAGGTTCCTTTTAGATGCTATAGACCTTGTGAGAATCAATGATGCTTTGGTGATCAGTGGGGATTTTTCTTCCTTTAGTAAACTGGGTGCATACCCTGGGTTTGGGGTTGATATCAGAATTATTTAACTTTTTCTCTACTATTCTTTCAAATGTTTGCTTTTCACTTCAAAAGAGGTCTATGATATCACCATTTCTGGGTGGTCTGTCTGCTCTGCTACTGGCATGAAGACTCATGCCGGAAGTACCACTGCAGCAATTTTTGTAAATGTTTTAATTTCCCAAGTGTTATTCTTTTTCCAAGTAATTGTGAATGTCCATGGATGATGTTAAAAAGTCTCAGAACAGTAACAATACCAGATAATAAGCTTATTTTAGGTTTCTCTTTACAAAATAACTCATCAAATAACATAACATGTTAATTGTTCTTCAGTTGTTTGAGATAATTACATAAATCAAATCAGCATCAGGTGTCTTTTTTTCGAAGTTTGTAAAAATATTTTCAGACAATCATTTCAATAAGTACTATTCAATATTCAATGCTTATATGCTAGGAAAAAAAAAGTATGCTTGCATAATTTCCATACTCATTCTTAATTCCTGCTTATTTGCACATACATGTTACTGTTTATTCTGTGAATGGCTTTCACAAAAGATTAATATATTTCTCCAACAATATCTAATCAACTTTTTCAAATACATAAAATTACCTCCTTAGTTCTCTACTAGTTCCACTAACATAATGGGGTGATTTTCCATGTAATGACAGAGCTTCCACTTCTAGACTGGAAGTTTCTTGAAAGTGTAAATGCCTCTGGATGACTCAAAAAGGATGGGCATGCAAAACCTTAGCACAGCTCAGAACTAATGAATTTACCAAAGCATGTATCTATTTGTGTTCTTCATTTCACAGGATTTTCAGGTATTTTGGATTCCCTGTGCTCAGGTCATGAGCTGTAGCAAAAATATCTTCTGTAGTTAATTGCTAGTTTTTATTAAGCTTGTCACATTACCTGGCAACTTCTTAAATATTAGTGAGGATTTGAACAAACTGGTTAGTGCACTAATCAGGTGGAAATTGGAGGCCTTATCAATTAATACTTCTGCCATAAAATGTTTGAATGTTACTAATTTAGAAGTCTCACAGTCTCTTAAATGCAGTCTTTCAATTAGAGGGATACTGCCTTTGAAAAGAACAGAAAGAAGCTTAGGGAAGAGCAGTTGTATACACAATTGAATAAGCATGTTATTTATGTAGTGTACAAAATGAAATTCTGTTTGGAGGCTGAATGTGGTAGTTGTCCAAATCTTCCAAGTTTTAAGATGCTACAGTAGACACAACGTAAAAGACTTTCTTTGAAATAGTTTCCTCCATTAAAATTTTATTAACAGTTAAGGCATACTTTGTAGCTAAGATACTCTATAGCTACAATTTCTTAGTTGTAGTTGCTCTTCTGATACAGAGCTTGCATATATTATAACTAGAGAAGGTCAAGTATCAGAATGGTTTATCAAAACTCTGCACAGTTTGAGAGTTTTCTTTTTCCTGCCCCTCTTTTTCAACCTAATAAAGCAGTGATGGCAATCATATTCAAATGCTATGTGTGGATTGAGACATGGCAGTGACTTGGAGGATCACTCTTGTGTGTCCGTGTGAAAGGCATAGACCTTTTCCTTCCCCCTTCCTCTATACATCATGTGTTTTCCCTCCTGGTCCAGGGTCTCTAGGCAGTGCCCCCAGTGCCAGATGCACTTGGTAAGCAGATGGCTTCTTGCACCCTCTCTCTAGAGAACCCCTCCAGAAGGCTCCTGCTCCAGTGAAAGCCTACAGTCACAGCCCCATGGTAGCCACAGGAATAATATCAGGACAAATATCTAACACAGGCTGTCAAAGTTATGCTACTGGACACTGTATAGGTGCTTGTGAAAATGTATGAGCTCATTTTCCCTTAGAGTGTAAACTTTTGGGTCATAGATTTCTTTTTTCTGTCTGCTTATAGAAAAGCCTATAGGGAGCCTATTGCAACTACTATCTGGCTTTAGAAGCTCATGTAATGCAAACAGTAATAATAATATCTGTCTGCAATAAAAGGCTTGATGAAAATGTTTGTTCATCATGTATGTTGCAGGAATAGTTTTGTCTCTATACAGAATTGCTCACTAGGTGTCCTCACAGCATCAGAACTCACTGAATAATTTTGTAATCATTTGGAGATGGTTCTACTTGCCCATTCCTGAATGATTATGAGCTATAAAGGGAAATTGATGATGTATATCTGTCTCTGACTCAACTGGGAGAATTAAGATGGGCAGATGGAGATGGCCAACTTTATATCCATTTTTAAACTTCAGGTTTAAAACTGTTATGGTTTTTGCTGGCTTTGTACAGAATCTATAAGTGATACTGAGCTAATATTAATAACAAATTAATATATAAGTAAAAGTTAATGTAATCATTTTCTGCCAGGAAAGAAGTGTGCAGTAATTAACAGTACACAAACAAGGACTTAAGAATTTGAAAGCCTTACTGTTACACAAACATACTTCAGACAATCATGTAGAATACAAGGATGATGGTAGTCTCAAATTAAACTTATTAGTAATTCAGGAAAGTGTTTTGTGTTCCTCAGAGGTAAATGCAATAGATTTACTTGATATTGACTGAATAATTGTTTCTATATATCTGTGTCTTCTGTTTATTTGCGATTAGTATAACTAAAACAACTCCTACTATAAGGCAGCCTGTATTTTATTGATTTTATGTCATTAGTTATCCTTCTTGGGAGGTTAGTAACTGTTTTTTCTAAGCCTGTTTGTTAACATAGATTTTTTTCAATTTAACACCAAACTTGGCCATGATGTCAATTAATTTGACCTTCTCTACAATATAGGCAATAGATATTCAGTAAAAAAATATAAACAGTCATGGACAGCTATAACAGCACATCTAGAGCTGCTGCTTTTGGAAAGCGTGGAATGTATCTCAGGCAGATTTTCAGCTCCAGCATGTTGCAGCCAACTAAGGACTAATTTGATCCTTCGTACAGATTCATGCTAAAAAGGTCCTCTTCCTTGCACAGAACCTAGGAAAGGGTTGCTATGGAGTTGCTAAACTGGCTCAGGACTATAAAAATTAACACATAGTTTTCCATTTTATTTGCATTTCTAAAACAGGGACCTATGCTTTGAATCATCAGTTTTTATTGGGAATCATCTATCCATAAGTTAATACAGTAGAATTGCCTTTATTCATGCTCTTAATTATTTAAACTGATCAAACCGTTTTCACAGTTACTCCCTAGAAGTGTCATTAGTAAAACATTAACACACAATCATCTTTTAATGGAACATAAGTTTGACATAGTGGAGTAGCAAATCAATTGGGACTTCAATAGATCTAACTAGACCAAAGACGGTTTTTGCTGGGAACGGAAGACAGAAATTGATGATATTTTGAAACTCAGTAGACCAATCCAGCTCAGAGTAGTGAAAAACTAATACTTTACTGGGAGGTAAGCTATAAGATGAACCTAGTGTGTGAACTACTTTGAGGTAATCGCATTTTAGATATGCTCATTTGTCTTTTCCTTTAGGAGTTAATTCACAGATACACCTAATATAAAAACACCTGGCAAGATAAAGTAATTATCTTGTACAGAAAAGTCTTGTACAGAAATAGAAGTGCCAAATGGAGGTATGTACTTCTTGGAAAATGTACTCACTGAAAAATGTCAGGATGCACAGTGAAATAGGAGAACCTGGAAGGCAGTTATGCTGAAGTAAAATTAGAATTCATATTGCCTGATAAATCAATGGTGAGTTTGAGTAAAAAGAAAAGGTAGTGGCAAATATGAGGCGTAAATACCGAAACACCCTGTCTTAGAGTGGCATAGGCAGTACTACCTGTGTTGCTTGGCAATGAAGAGGTTTTCAGATACAGTTGAAGCCTGTGGAACAGTAACAGGAAGAGATCAAAGGTCAAGCAGAACTGATTTATATAGAAAATCATGTTTTAAAAAGATAATTGTTCATAAGCTGACTATGAAGGTTTCTAGGAGATATGGACTATGTTTACAGAAAGTATTTTAACTTAGAACGCCCAATCTACCTCGGATCTTACGATAGTCAAATGGAGGAGGTGAGATTTTTTGCAGATCCCAGTCTGAATAGGCTCATGTGCTTACTGCTTGCCTGGGGAAGTTCATCTTCATTCACCAGGGGAGACACCTATCTTCCCTAGTATTTGTGACTCTCTCTGTGTATGATGACAACCAGCCTGGTGCACATGAACATAAATTCATTGTCTAATGAAGGAGAACATAATCAGTAAAAATAATCACAAAATCTCCCAAAAACAAACCCCTCAAAAGAAATTTGGGCAAACAGTATTATATTGGTAATGGCTGCCTGCAGATGAGATGCTCTTACGAGGCACTGGATGGACTTTGTAGCTTCTGAACTACTTAAGACTTTCAGTGGGTAAGTGCTTTGAGACAACTAAATGGAAATGTCCTGCACTGACAAGAAAATGTTTACCAATGTTGTTGGGTGTTTTCTAACATTCATCCACAAATTCAAGCATATTTAGTGCCATGCAGTAAGCATTTAGTATATAAATGACAAAAGAAAGCAGGTTTTCTAATAAAGAGCATTGTCAGTTACCCACAGTCTCCTCTGACAAGACTGTGCTTATATCCCAATCAGTGTTTTCCAAAATTCAGAAAGGAATGTTAAGAATTTGGCTGGAAGAAATTAATATGGTACACATTTCAGTTACTGGACTCCTAAGAGAGTTTAGGAAGAGGGTAAACTATCTATGAAGAAGTGTTAAGGCAGTGTGTGGGATCTCTAAATTATTCTGGGAACAGGGACAGCACAATCCTTGTCAAGATATTATCGACATGCCCTTCTAGAACTGCAGAGTTTCAAAGCAGAAATGGAAGCAAAAGGAAGCAGTGGGTACATAGCAGCATTGTCTGCAATATGCCTGAGAAATAAACATAGGATTTGTAGTGATCTGAAAAAGAAATTAGGGTTCACAATGGAGAATCTGGAAAAGGCTCAGAAAGGAGACTTCAAGTAGATACAAACTGAAGAAGTGGTGTTTGGAAGGCCAAGCACAACCAGGAGGTTTTAAAAGGGAAATGAATAAAAGTTTTCAAAGTGTGCACGTATTGCTATGTCAGTAAGTGCAGGTGAAAGAAAGAAGCTGAGTAGTTGCTGAAGCAGCTCTGAGTTGAATGCACATTAGCAGCGTATTGCAGAAAAGGCAGAAGTAAAGACAAATAAATTCTGTCATATGTTCTGTATAACTCAACAACTCTAAGCAAGCAAGCACTGGGATCTCTTGCTGGTGTACATCTGTGCTGCTCTATTCATGTCTCTCTTCTTGAGTGTTTTAAATTACATTAGTACCTTCACGGCAGTAGAAACAGAATTTTGCCTAAACATCCAGGGTCCTGTTCAAGAACTGGTACATTTATGTCTGGTAACTTTGCTATCTTCTGTTCTGTATTGTGCCCAAATGCTGTTGCCTGCAGGTGCAGCATCTGTTATCTGCTACTGTGACAACATGACCCAGTAGTCACCTTTTCAAATCAGAAGCTAATCAAGTAATTTATTTTCTGTACATAGCAGTATTTGTGGGTAATTGCTTGAAGATCATAGAAACTTCTCCAAAGGATTCATTTTCACAGTACTTTGATTTCTAAAGCAAGTTTTCATTAATGTCTTCTGAACAAGATGATCAGGTCAGGTCTGCTTAACTGCCATTCTGCTTGGAAAACCAGAGGAGAGGCTGGACATACAAGGATAGCTTAGTTCTCCTTGTATGTTCATGGTTGTTGACACTGCAAGAGGCTGGTTCCATCTCCACCATAATTTCGGGATGTCTCCAGAGTTTCTCTAAATCATAGATGGTAGCACACTGTCCTGGGTTCAGCTACAGCAGTC
>NW_009918473.1:0-2006 GCF_000696875.1 Nestor notabilis
TAATATAATGTATATAATATACAGAAGAACATCCGGATTGCATCAGACCAAAGACTCTAGCCCGTAATAGTAGCCAGTACTAGATTATGAGTGGAATAGTGTAAAACCAGAAGAACAACACCCTGATTTTCACTCCTGTATCAGGCCAGAATTGCAATAAATAGGCATAGGATCTTCCTAGTCCACAGCTTGTATTCACGTCTTTAACCAGTGATCCCTCATGGAACTTTCTTCTACAGATTTGACAATCGCATTTTGAATCGATACTCACTTTCAGGCTTCAAAAATATCTTCTGTCAATAAATTCCAAGGCTTCACTCTGTGCTGCCTGCTGGCTTCATTAGGGATGTCTCCCTGTCCTTGATTCACAGAAAACAAAAGTGCTTCCTGTTCTCCTTCTCATCCATGATTTACATTCCTACATTCATTCCTAGCATTCAGCTCTTTTCTGCTCTAGCATCCTTACTCTGACTACTCTCTCACCAAATGGCAACTATTCTGTTACTCTGGTCATTCACATTTTTTCTCTCTATGCTTTTTCGCATGCTGGTATGCCCCTTCTGAGGTGAGAGAACCAGATTGTATGAAGTACATGAGACACGCTTACTATCATGCACAACGATAATTTGATTCCTCGTATTGTTTGCTCTTTTCAAAACCACCAAGCACTTTGCTGATGTTTTCCTCATTTTAGTTTTAACTATTCAAAATTAGTTAAATTAGTTGGGCAGCATTTTCCATTGATCTTCCTTTGTATTTATGGATATTTAATTTAATCCACAATTTTATCAACCAGCTATTCAGCACCATGAGTTCCAACTCACAACAGTGCAGCTTTTGGTACTGATCTCAGGTGGATTATGCTAGTATTACCCCTTACTGTGAAAACTGATCACTTTATTCTAGTCCTTTGCTTCCTATCTTTTTATCAATTATGAATTCAAAGGATCTTCTTTTTGCATAATGGCAAATTGGCTAATGGGATGGTAGTTCTTCAGATCCGTCTCAAATATAAATATAATATTTGCTACTCTCTGGTCATACAGTACTACCTAGTAACCTTGTGGATTTGTTTAAAACAGGGATCAAGCCTATAACTTCATGTGCCACTTTTTCAAGAGTTCTGTGGTGGAACACATCTGGTTTTGAATAAGAGAGCTCTATGAATTTCATTTTGGCAAGGATTTGCCAAATTATATTAGATAACTAATACTAATATAATTGTATTAGTTATCTCCATTGTGGTTTTTTCACCCTCATATTCAGTAGCATTGTACTGCTGCAAAATGCATCAAACTCCTCTTTTTTTCACCTTGATTTGTTCTACAAATTCCAAATAGGTTTTGCAAGTTCAACCTAGAAAAATTCCACAACTCCTCTGCTCTCAAACCACAACTGCCTTCATCAAAAAACTCTGTTTACCCAAGTTTGCATTTTTAAATCAATGACTCAGGAACTGAATTACTTTTATCTCCCCATTTAATCTGAACTAAACGAATGAGATTATTTTCCATAATCAGCTCTTCTATGATAGACTTACTGTAAACAAGTCTCGAATGGCATCAGCTCTTGCTGACCCAGTGACTGCGTAATGAAATCTGTTAACTGTCACATTCAAACACAGAACAAATGCTGGGATTCTGATAAAAAGGAAGGCAAGATTCTCCTGGAAAGCATGCTGAGGCACATGAAAAACGATGAGGTGGTTGGTGACAGCCATCATGGTTTCACTAAGGGGAAATCCTGCCTGACCAGTTTGGTGGCCTTCTATGATGGGGCTACAGAATTGATGGACAGTGGCAGAGCAGTTGACATCATCTACCTGGACTTGTGCAAAGCATTCGACACTGTCCCGCACAACATCCTTGTCTCTAAATTGGAGAGACACAGATTTGATGGATGGACCACTCAGTGGATAAAGAACTGGCTGGATGGCCGCACGCAAAGAGTTTCAGTAAATGGTTCAATGTCCAGTTCGAGACCAGTAATGAGTGGTGTCCCTCAGG
>NW_009918474.1:0-2230 GCF_000696875.1 Nestor notabilis
ATATTTTTATATTATACTATTTGTATTATACTGTGAGTATTTTAATTTTAAAAGGTACTGCTCATATAGGTCTACACATTGATAAAATGGTTTAGTTCATTTTACATTCCATTCTGCTCAAACACTATCTCAGAATGATCCAGCTAAGGAGGATATGGTAGGCAAGAAGTAGCTTTAGTACATCTCAGGTGCCTTAGATGCTTTTTTCAGGACTGACTAGGAGACATCCACACAAAACTTCAGCTTGTAGCAATGCTATCTGCAGCTTTCTGGTGTCTAGAGTATCACCTGAGAATCTTGAAGATATTTACGCAACTTATTCTCACTAAGTCAGTAAAAAGGCATTTGAACACTTAGATCTTTTGACATCCTGATCCAAATATTTGAAATTAGACATCCTCCATATTAAATTAGGGCTGCACTGGAAACTTTGATACTAAATGAGTTGCCCATGGTAAGCTACTTAAAAGCAGAGTAAAATATAAAACCCCATAAATGTTCTGTAACGTCTCAGAAGCAGACATAATGTTTGTGGCAACTCACTTCACTTTATGTCTTTGTTTGGATTTAGGAAGGTTCTGGTAGTCTATTGCACACAATTGAGCAATATTCATCCATACGCAAAAGACAATATAATGAAATGTAATCTAAGTTACAATTTAGTAGTCATCAATAAGGTAATGTGCTTAGCATTTCAGTGCATTTGATAAATATGCCTTCCAATATGCACACACTGTAAGCAAATGAGTGTTATTTTCCAGTTTAAAATAGGACAGTGAAAGCTGAAGTGAGAAAGAACATTTTTATTTACAACATGTATACAATATATATGTGCATGTGTATATGTATATACGTGTACATACACATACACAATGGCAAAGAATAAACAAACAATAAACAAAATCATCTTAGTAATTATTTCAGAAAATATATTAGGAAATACATATCCACATCTTCATTTTCCTAGTTTATCTCCAAGTCCAAATTCATTCCTAAGACACACAAAATAGATGATCTTACAAAGATTACTCAGTCAATATTGTAGTTTCGGATGAAAAAAAGATTTAGAAAAGAATTAAACTCATTTTACTGCAGGTATTAGTTGCATAGCTATCTATGCAGTGACTAGAGTCACTGAAGAACTGGTGTAGGCAGTAGAGCTATTTAATTCAGTCTAGGTAGGCATCTGCACCTGGTGAGCTGACTAGCTCTCTATGCCCTGCTAACAGTACTGGCTGCACTCTTGTTTGCTGTAGCTGCTATCAGTCACCGGAGTCTTACCACAGACACTTAAAATCAGGGAAACTCAAATCTCACCTCAGCAGTCCACAGATATTTGGTTGAACATTTCGTCCTCTCACATCAAGACCCTCAGTATCAGCTGAGCAGAGCTTGTGTTCACAGACCTGTAGGAATCAGCATGCTGACACTAGGCAGTTGTGTGCAAGAGATGATGTTGAGAAGTACAAGGCTGCAATTCAAACTTTGTCCGGAATACAGGCCCATGGTCAACCTCTGCAGCTCTCTGTAAGAGGACTGCTGTATTTCAGCTGCTTCAACCACTGAGTCGGCTTCATTTGGAGTCATGCTCAGAAGCCTCTATACAAACACCCGTAGTATGGGAAACAAACAAGAGGAATCAGAGATGTGTGCAAGGCTACAGGGGTATGATGTCACTGATATCACAGAAACATGGTGGGATGGCTCCTATGACTGGAGTGTTGGAATGGAATGTTACAGGCTCTTTAGAAAAGACAGGCCTGGCAGACAGGGAGGGGGAGTTGCTATTTATGTCAGTGACAGGCTGGAGAGTATGGAACTCTGTCTGGGGATAGGTGAGGAGTCAACAGAGAGCTTATAGATAAGGGTCAAAAGGAGAACAGCAATGGGGGACGTTACAGTGGGGATCTGCTACAGATCGCCTGACCAGAAGGACTCTGTGGATGAAGCGCTCTACAGACAGATAGGAGCAGCCTCACATTCACAGGCCCTTGTCCTCATGGGGGACTTCCACAATCCTGATATCTGTTGGAGGGACGGAACAGTCTGGCACAAGCAATCCAGGAGGTTCCTCGATTGTGTGGAAGACAACTTCCTCTTGCAAGTAATAGAGGAGCCAACAAGGAAAGGTGCCATGCTTGACCTCGTGCTCACCAACAGGGAGGGACTGGTTGGAAAGGTGACACCCCCGGGCAGCCATGGCTGTAGTGACCATGAGATGGTCGAGTTT
>NW_009918475.1:0-5704 GCF_000696875.1 Nestor notabilis
TGGAGCAAGTCCAGAGGAGGTCCACAAGGATAATTAGAGGGCTAGAGCACCTCCCTTATGAAGACAGACTTCCAGTATCTGAAGGGGGCCTATAAGGATGATGGGGAGGGACTCTTCATTACGGACTGTAGTGATAGGACAAGGCGTAATGGTTTCAAACTTAAACAGGGGAAGTTCAGGTTAGATATAAGGAAGAAGCTCTTTACAGTGAGGGTGATGAGGCACTGCAATGGGTTGCCCAAGGAAGTTGTGAATGCTCCACCCCTGGAGGTGTTCAAGGCCAGATTGGACAGAGCCTTGGGCAACATGATTTAGTGTGAGGTGTTGCTGCCCATGTCAGGGGGATTGGAACTAGAAGATCTTAAGGTCCTTTCCAACCCAAACCATTCTATGATTCTATGATTCTATGATTCTATGATAAATGCAATGCACCTATTGAGGTGCATCTCACCACCTTAACTAGATGAAGTCATCTAATGTCTCTTTGTCTCTAATGTCCCTATATCTACTTAGAAGTATGAAAGGAGATTATACAATATGCCAATAGTTCCTTTTAGCAAGAAAGCACCTATTACTAATGCTTTTACAGCAATTTTAGATAGCGTCATTCCGCCAAAGCGAGTACAGTTATCTCATTTTATACATGCTGAGGGTTCTCTGTTCTAGTCAGGAGACAGTTAAATCTGCTTACCCATATCTATGTTAGTGTCTCAGGAGGCAGGAGGTGAAAATCTACCTGGGTCCTCAACAGTGTGAAGCGACAGCCAGTGTTTTATTGCCTAGTACCCTTCACACCAGTAATAAAAACCTACAAAAATACCTTAAAAAGTAATTAAGAGCATTAGTCTGATCATAGGAACTCATTTTGATGTCTATATTCAGTATGAAACACCTAGTAGCCAAAATTACATTGGTGGTAAAATGGATGCAGGGACATATTCAGCCTACATTAAGGTAGCTGTATCTAAAATTCTAGGTTGTCTTACTTTCTTACAGTGAGCAGACATTGTTTTTATGAGCCACAGTGTCATGGTTTAAGCCCAGCCGGCAACTTGGAACTATGCAGCCGCTTGCTCACTCCCCCCACCTTTTCCTTCCTCCCCCTGCTCCCGGAGGGATAGGGAGGAGAATCAGAGGAATGTAACTCGCACGGGTTGAGATAACAGCTCTCCAGTAACTAAGGTATAATACAAACCACTACTGCTACCAATAATAATGATAAGAGGAATAATAAGGGGAGAGGACGCAACCGCTCACCACCCGCCAACCGATACCCAGCCCGACCCGAGCAGCGATCTGGGCCTTCCAGGTAACTCCCCCCAGTTTATATACTGGGCATGACGTGCTGTGGTATGGAATACCCCTTTGGCCACTTTGGATCAGGTGTCCTGCCTCTGCTTCCTCCTGGCTTCCCCTCCTCCCTGGCAGAGCATGAGACTGAGAAAAGTCCTTGGTCGGAGTAAACATTACTTAGCAACAACTAAAACCATCGATGTTATCAGCGTTGTTCCCAGACTGAAAGTCAAAACTACAGCACTGCACCAGCTACTAAGAAAGAGAAAAAATGACTGCTGTAGCTGAACCCAGGACACACAGTCAATTAACTGAATTTGGCTTCAGGTTCTCTTTACTCAACATGAACCAGATACCAAAATACTTTTTGAAAAAAAGGTATATATATTGAACAATAAAAGCCATGCATTTAATTATTTTACCAAACCAAATGAAATATTACTCTTACAAACAAAACTTAAGTCAAGGTGATCTCACTGAAAAATTACTTGTGCTACTGTCATATGCATTGATCCAAGTGTAATCACTGTGATTAGACTCCATACAGCTATACAAATTTGTAAAATTCAGAATGGGAATAGCCTTTGAAGAAAAATATTTTTTTAAAGTTCATAAACAGACATCCACATGAACTGAAAACAAATAAATGAGTAGAAGTTACATGTTATGTTATGGTTTTCATCTTAATTTGAACCTCATTGAAACTTTGCTGCTTCTTCCTTCTGGTATTCCATTAAAATCTTCCATGTCTGTCATCCACAATCAATTCTCTGTCTTCCAGTGATCTTGCCTTAATATTTGCATGCAGCTGCTGTTCTGTCTTCCTTTTATTAAGCTGATACATATTGACTTATTATCACAGAGAAAAAAGCAATAAGATCTTATGCAGAGTTCTTGGACCTTTCCTGATAACATCTATTAGCAAAAATGAAATTTTTAGTCTTAAAGTAGGAAGGGATTTTTTTCTCTCTGGTACTGTAATATCTCTAATTTGTCCCTGCGCCTACTTCATTTCTTTTAAGGAAATCTGGAAAAAAACCAAAAAAACACCACAAAACCAGTTACGGTGTATTTTTGTTTATAAATGCAAAAAAAATAATTCCATATTATTTCCATTGTTCTACTTTGCCTTGCCCTCTTGACCTCAACTGTAATGTGTCAGGCTGCAGGAGTAAGGCCTTGGCTTCCCTTTGTCTGGAACTTTTCTTGACTTTGAACAGCATGGTTTTAAAATAGGAAGAAATTATGGACAGTTTGAGGCAGTAGAAGTCTTTCGCAAGACATGGGTCTACGTGAAATATTGATATTTTGGGAAATCAACTTCCATAGTCTTCTTCCCTCCACCTCAAGTTTTCTTGAAGGGTGCATTTAAATTTTCACACTGTCCTAAAATAGCTTGTGCTATGTTGGTCTAATTTACTTCCTTCCATAAGCTGACACATACACACAAACATATCGCTTGGGTGTTTTTGTGCTCAGAGAAAACAAACCAGTGTAAGCTGTAATAGAACTGCTAATGAGCTGATGTTATCTACCAACCTATTTAAAATTCTGTTCTCTTTCTGTTTTGCATTTGGTGAGGCTGTAATTTTAATTTTCAAGTGCAGCCTTATTTCTTCTCCTTAGTCTTTAGCTTTCCCATACCACCGTACACAGTCCGCACACCCACGTATGCACACAAATCACAGTGCCCTGACCAGAAAGAATCATTTATGCTTCAGTGCTCTGTCTTGAGTTGCTTCTATTTGATGGTACCTGGTGTACATTTATTTTTCAGGGGGCAGAGACTATGCCATCTCTAGAAGCCTAGGGGCATGAAAAAACAAAAGATTTGCTGAGGTGGATGTTGTAAGAATTTGTAATGTGGAGGAAGATAATGTGAAGCGGACAGGTGAAATAACTTCTTTGTTGCACTTTGCGTGTATATATGTATTTTTATAAAACATTCGGTGTAAAGGTGTTTGACACCAGCGAACTATGTCATAATCTGGACATGAACTCATCAGAGTATTGGTTTAATAATTCTTAGTTAAATATCCAAAAGATATCATCTGCTTATGGATTTTAGTTAAATCCACATTCCTACTATTTATCCCATGTGATAATTTCTTAAAAAATACAAAAAACTTATAAAGAATTATAGGGCATGTTAGGATCATAATAATTGAACATTTAATATTTAATAAAGAACATTGAACCAGTTCATGTGTTCCAATCCCAATCTCATCCGTTTTATGCATTATTTTTCACTGCGCTTCTTTTCCTATTGTTTTTCCTAATCTAGTTTTAAATATCTGCATAATGAAATGTCTACTGGAGAATATGCCAGCATTCCCTGGGAGAATCATACAAGCCAAGCAAATATTTTCAGATTTCAGTTGAACATTTGCTTTACGTAATGGTCTGTGACTTCCATCATGACTACACTCATTTATGTAACTTATCCATTTTTACTTTTTTGGCATTGTCTTTGTTTGTCTGACAAACAACTTTGTTCTTCAGTAATATCAGTAAGCATTTTCTATAAAATTTTCTACTATTCCTAATGCCTATAGTTCTTAAAATAAAAAAAAAAAAATAATAATTTACTTTAAACAAAATACTATTAGAAAGACTTTGGAAACCTTCCTCACACTTAAAGACACATAGACTTGTTTTCCAGTCTTTATAAAACAACAGACAAAACCAGCTGTCCCTGAGATGGGATTTGTTTGTATTGTAAAATAACTCTAATTATATGCGTTCTTTCATAAGAGCCACACATAAATGAGGGATCATTTCAGTGCATTACAGTCGAATTTATTCTCATGTCAGAATTCAGGAATCCAGTAGAAAGCAGAACATAACTGCAAAAGGACTTACATTTAAGTAACAGATTCTCTTCTGTAAGGTACAAAAAGATAGCTATGATGTATGAATATGATCTGTTTGTGTCTGTCCGTCTGTGTCTCTATGTGTGCACCACTTTCTTAGATAATTTGGATAGGTGATTAAGAAATTACAATCTCAATTTTTTATGCAAAACTTCGGATGAAATAATTGTAACTGTAACGCAGGCTAGAAGCTGAGAATGTCAGACTCAGAGGGGAAAGAACAGGTGAATGATGGTGGTGAAATAATCAATGCAGTGAAACACAGAAAATTAAACAAAATGACCTGACTAAGTTTATCAAAAAGATAACTATTGTGTGCTTGGCATTCAATCTATAGTAACTTCAATAAGTTCTTATGGAAAGGACTTGGGTTTTGAAGGAGACAGAAGGAGACGAAACCAAAGTCCATCTCATGATAATGAACTTAATGGTTTAATATTCTTTTAAGCTGAAAAGGTTTCTGCTTTAATCCTTTCCTCAAAAAGTGAAGCCAATCTGTACACAGCTGCCCCTCAACAGCAATGCTTCACACATGAAGATACTTCAAAATGTGTGATTTACGAGATTTACCAACACTATAATCTAGTCCAGGAACCACAGCTTCATTTCTACTCTAAAACACAAGGTATAGCCTTGAATACCTTGGCTCGTGAGCAGGTCATTTGTTTCCAGTTGTTGGACAGGGAGGATGAGTAGAGTTCAGAAACTAAAATCCATAGGCAGGGTCAGTACCTTAACCTTTACTGATGGACCATTTGATCCTGGGAAAGGACTTAGAACAATAGGAAGGAGTAAATTACTTCCCAGCTAACCAAAGGATAAACAGAAAATGGAATTCTTGTGCAGAACATGGGGTAAGGTGGTTGCCTGTTTGTATTGCCTTTCCTGTTCTTGTATTATTTTATCAGAAATGCATGTTTGTTTCAGGGAATTTTTGCTCCTGTACACACTCATTCCATTGTATCTGAGGTGAAATCTAATTCATCTTGGTATAAGGGGTGAGATACAACTCATGGACTGAAAACCTAAATGTAGATATTTAGATGAAAAAATCTGCCTCTGAACCAGATGTCTAAACGCCAGATTTAAAGAAACCAGAGGTTTAATTGAGCTATTTAAAAGAGGTGTCTAATGCATTCAATATGTTTTAGATAATCATAGACTCATAGAATCACATAGTTAGGGTTGGAAAGGACCCTTTGTCTGGAACTTTTCTTGACTTTGAACAGCATTTAGTTCCAACCCCCCTGACATGGGCAGGGACACCTCACACTAAACCATGTAGCCCAAGGCTCTGTTCAACCTGGCCTTGAACACCTCCAGGGTTGGAGCATTCACAACTTCCTTGGGCAACCCATTCCAGTGCCTCACCACCCTTACAGTAAAGAACTTCTTCCTTATATCTAATCTAAACTTCCCCTGTTTAAGTTTGAACCCATTACCCTTTCTCCTACCATTACAGTCCCTAATGAAAAGTCCCTCCCCAACATCCTTATAGGCTCCCTCTAGATTTCCCCTTAGTGAAACCATGCTGGCTG
>NW_009918476.1:0-1914 GCF_000696875.1 Nestor notabilis
CGCATCCGCCGTCTTGGAGCGCTGCTTCTGCCGTGAGCTGCCCACAGCAAGCGGCGCCCGGAACCCTTCCACCCCAACGGGCTTATCTTCTATTGAAGCTTTGTAAAAACCAGTTGTACCCTCCTAAACGTTTCAAGGTTGATACCTGTCTCAGAAGTTCAGGGACTGCTCTCCATCATGACGCCTCTATACTAAGTATCCCTGACGCTGAATTACTAAATAAAATATATTAGGTGTTTATGTATTTATTTTTTCTTTTCTTCCTTTATAGGGGATATTTTAAACCTACAGGTCTATTACCCTTGGGAGTTCCTTTCCAGCTCTCCTTGCAGGACAGTTGTTTTCCCCCTAATGACTTCTGGCATTACCTACTGGGTGATCAAGTCTTTGCAGCAGCTGGACATATGTTCAAGTTGCATCAACAGCTACACCCTTCTTGTATCACCTCGCCTTCTCTTCACAATCTTTTCTTTCATACTTGACTATAGTGTTTATCGATTAGCTCCTTCCTGGGAAGCGGATCCGTGGAAAGCACTGGTGCTTCTTGCTGGATCATATGTCACTCTGGTATTTTATACGAGAACCTTTACCAACACGCTTGAAGGACTTCTCTTTGCTCTCCTGATGGTATTGGTCTCCTCAAGAAAGCCCAATGGCAACTTAGCGGAGCCTACAAGTGGCCCTCTCATAGGTATTGTAACAACTGCTGGGTTTTTCAACAGGCCAACCTTTTTGGCATTTGCTCTAATGCCCCTGCTTTACTGGGCAGGTTTCATTGTTGACTCCCAAAGGAGCATTAAAACTGTCATAAACCACTTTTTGAAGCTTGTCCTATGTGCATGTTTTACTGCCATTGTTTTCATAATGGCTGACACCTTCTATTTCACCTCCGTGGGCCTAGACAACCTCTACAACATCAAAAAGAACAGTCTGTTTGATATAATAGGTCAATTAAATGAGAAAATGATAGTAACCCCTTTCAATTTTCTCAGTTATAATCTTAATCCTCATAATCTTGCACTGCATGGAAGTCACCCACGAGTTACACATTTTACAGTCAATGGAATGATGCTCTTTGGGATCATGCACGTTCTGGCCATTGGTGCTGGTTGTAAAATGTTAAAGCAATATATCTGTCAGTTAATACGGGTCAAATCGTATTACCATGCGTCGTCTGGGCTTGTAGTGCATTCCCAGGGCAAGCCAACATTACTGCTGTTTTATTTTGTTCCTCTGGCATTTCTCTCTCTATTCAGTCACCAAGAACCTCGGTTTCTCATCCCTCTCATCTTGCCGTTAGTCCTGTTCAGCACGTCACAGAACAGAGCTATGAAGTGGAAATACGTCATTGTTATTTTCAATATGCTTGGGGCTTTGCTGTTTGGGTGCTTGCACCAGGGAGGACTGATACCATGTTTGTTTCGCTTGGAGCAACTCGTGCATGCTCCTGAGTCCTCAAACCATCCAAGGCACTACACTCTACTCTTTGCTCACACCTACATGCCTCCTCGATCTCTGCTGAATATCAAGAAGAGAGACACGCATATAGAAGTCATCGATATGGCTGGGTCTGAAGAAGAAACCCTCTGCCAAACAGTAGAGCAGCAAGCAAATGATTTTACCTGCAGTGACTGTCACGTTTTTGTTATAATCCCTGGTACAGTCAGAGCCACAATTACAAAATGTGGCATCTCCTTCTTGAATGAGACTTTGATATTTCCACACTTATCAATGGAAGACCCACCACACATACCCTTCCTATTCAGTGGAAATTGGAGAAGTCAGTTAGGACTATACATCCTTCAGCTGGGCAGAGATCAGCAGGGCCTTTAGATTTTAGGAGAACAAGGTTTATCACTTCACTTGGGTGCTGCCCAAAGGTGCTGCAAGACCTTCCTCTTTACAGACCCACCT
>NW_009918476.1:1945-4577 GCF_000696875.1 Nestor notabilis
GCGCTGGGAGGCCCCCTCACCCCCATCTCTTTATTCATGCCCTTACCCTCACCAGTAGAGCCAGTTCTTGATAGAACCTGCTGAAAATTTAAGTTATTCAGCCCCTGTGGTATTTCATCTGAACTTGTGTGATTTTCCTGATAGGAGGGAATGAAATCAGAATCCACCAGAACTGACTCAAGCTTAGCTCTTTCCATGTGAGATTTTTGAAAGTTCTTATAATCTGACAGAGGGTTTGTGAACTATGTGGTTTTTACTGATAGCAGGCATTAACTTAGCTGCCAGAGAGGTCACAGGACTAGAGAAAAGCTGGTCTGACTCATGAAGGTTTTATTTTTAGGCTCTTAAGAGTCCCCACTCAGTCATTAAACCAGGGTGCAGTAACAGTGCAAGCACCAGCACTCTAATACTGACTTGGGTAGTTTGTCTTGAAAAATCCCCAGGACTGATCTGACAGAATCTGATTTAGAACATGGAAGATGCTTCAGCCTAAGTACTTGCACTAAATCCTAAAATACAAGCTTTGCCTGTTTAATGTTTCTTGCTGCAGTTCCATTCTTGTAGATGTGCTACACATGTACTGCACAGAGCAGCTTGAGCATGCGGCATTCTGATGGATTAAGCCCATCTGTTGTTCAGCTACTGCAGACAGGGCAGTCCTCCCCTTGCACGCTCCTGCTGCACATCCCGCAGCTTTCCTTGCTCCATCGTAGCTCTAACACTGTCAACAGTGCAGGGAGCTGAACAGACAGAAAACAGGCCACTCAGAGGGGTTTGATCCTTTGTATGCATTTGACCAGATGGATCTCCAGACTGGCTCACTGCAGGGCTAGTGATCCCCCAGTTCTGCTGCAGGGGAGCATGTGAGGATCCAAGGGAGAAGCCACATCCCCTGCGCCCCCCTCCCCTTTAGAAACTGCTCCCTACTGCTCCCTGTTAGATCAGCTTAGTGAGAATGACAGATCACATCCTGGCTTTCTACTGGAGAGCAGTCTGATTTTGAAGCAGGATACAAATAACTGAGCTTCAACTGGGAACTATGTGTATGTTTAATAGTATAGCGCTACTAACAATGTTCAGTTTTGCCTGTGTGAACCTCTGGATCAGAAACATCCTGACGTAGAGGGAGATACTTATTTGGCACAAGCTTTGTAGGTCAAGCCTCTCTCTGTGAAACGAACCTTACAGTTGAATTCCCTCTGCTCACAAAGGCAGTGATGCTTGTTGCAGTTCTTCACCCACACAGCTTTACATAAGGGCTTACGAGCCAGTTCTTTGACAGACAGTAGTAATACAGGTTGATGCCAGGCTCTAAAGTGAAGCAAGGAAAAATCCTGGTGAAGGATTTGCCTTTATCTTCCAAACTACACATACCTCTAGACTTTCAAGGAAGGTAGCTCTTGCTCTCTTGTAAAGCATTTTGTGTTGTCTCCCCTACATGCTCATCCCACATCCTTCATCCCTCATTATTGACAGGCCTGTAAATTAAGGGTGCATGTTTTGGGGGGTGGGGGTAGCAGGGGTGAACATATCTTTGTACTGGTGACTCCTGAAGTAGTGAAAGTAGTTGTGAAAACATTGCACCAAATACATTTTTCAAGTTAATTTCGTTTTTGCTCTCTTACACTGGGATGACAGCCATGTGCAACAGCTGGTGCTCCATCTCCCACTTGCTGTTTTCAGATTTAAGAGCTTAAGTCTTGAAAATTATTTTTATAAGACTCATGATCTCTGGCCATCTCAGTGGGGTAGATCTTGAAACTGTTCAGAGATGTGATGGAGCACCTCCCACAGCACAATGACTTCTCTACCACTGCACTGTGATGCAGCCAGGAAGAGAACCCGGATTACAAATACTAACTCAGATTGAAAATGCACTGGTTTTGTCTCACCAACTAGATGCAGGTTCTTCATCTGTGCACACCTAAGTCTTTGTTGGCGAGAAGTTTAATTTTAACAGCAATGCTGGAAACTGTATCTCAGATGATTTGCAAGGTGCTTTTCACCCGGGGTGATACAAAGAATGGAAATCACACACACACACACACACACCCCCGTTAAGTATTTAGTCAGGTGGACTGAATACTGACGTGCGCAATGAAGGATTTAGTCTCATGGATGTTGTTAGATACAGCAACTTAAATAAACCAGCCGCGTGCATCAAATATGCTGGATACATTCTTTTCCACATTTATATTCAGGATGGCTCTGTTGGCCATTTATTCCCCATAAGCCCTTCTTGCTACCATAGACTTGAGGTGTGCTATTAGGATAACTACTGAATCTCTTTCACCTACCTGTAAAATGGGCGACTGTCCTATCCATCACCATCAACACTTAGCGTTCTTTATGTATCAAAGCTGTATGAAATGTAAAGTATTTCTGATGTATAGACAGAAACTGTTAAACGAACTCCTGTGAGAAATATGGGTTTATTTCGAGTTTCTTATCGAGCACTTAAAGTGACAATCCTGACAGTATTCTGGACGATGTTTAACGCGAGTCTGCCTCTGCCCGTTACCGAGTACTGTGGAGGGCGCACGCAGACTCTGAATCGGTGAGCGGCCCATAGCACCGGTGAGCGCCGCGCCGCCCGTTCTCACTCTTGGACGCGGGGACGTCTCCTGGCGAC